>NC_067401.1:319677072-319977072 GCF_016432865.1 Antechinus flavipes
AAAAAGCTGTCAAACAGAAGAGGAAATAGGCTTATTCTCTTTGACTCCAGAAAGGAGAAAGTAGCAATAGTCAGAATTCAAGTCACTTGAACAATTATTTACTAAATACCTATCTTGTGTTAAGCATTGTGCAGGGGATTGGGAATATAAGGACAAAGTTGGAAATTACACAAAAGTAAATAAAAGTTTGAGTTAAAAAAACAACAACTAAAAGCAAAATAACCCCATGCTTATAAGCAGAGCACTATTCAAAAAAGGATGACTACTCTCTAGCTCTTTGCATTTATAAATACTATAACTCTCATAAATTTGCTAATTTTTCTAAAAATTTGAGCAGTATTTTAAAAAAAGACATTTAGAGTATTCTAAAAAGTATTCTTTAAAATTATAGATATATTTTGCAAATTGTTTTAGATATCTCATTTGTGTGTGTGTGTGTGTGTGTTTATTTATATAAAATGAGCATCTAAAACCCTGATTTATTCAAAGTCTAAGTTATACTTTTTAATCAAACCATTTTTTAAAGTAAATAAACAATGTAAAAAGTACAGCAAGGTCAATTTATTTAATTATAATTACTATTGCTAAAATAATTCCTCAGGTCAAAATAATCTTGAGCTACTGGTATTTAAAGGTCATTTCCTAAACAGAAACCACAGGTAGGGGTTTTCCCAGATTAAGTACAACTTCTTGCCATCAACTATTACCTTTTCTATAAGTTTCAATCTGTCTGTATAAATATGAAGAAAAAGTTAAGATTTCAAAGTTTTCAAAGAACTTGAGTTAAATTTAAAGGGAAAATTCCCTCATAAAATGATTTTACTTAATCTACCTAAAATTTTTAAATCAAATTAGGAAAATACATCTGCCAGAAGCTACTGAGAATAATCCCCTTTCTTGTTCTGCATTAGCTGAGATATTTAGTATCTGCACTTTTTCAAAGCTTACAATCAAAAGCCCATCAATCAAGAAACATTTAAAAGTTTACTATATATCAGGTACTGTGTGAAGTTCTAAAGTTACCAAAAAAAAGCAAAAAACAATCTCTGCTCTTAAGGAACTCAAAACCTAATGGGGGAGATAATGTGAAACAATTATGTACAAACAAACTATATATAATATAAATAGAAACTGATCAATAAATTAGAATTAAGAGGGACCAGGAAAGGCTTTCTATGTTAAATAAAATTTTAGATAGACATGAAGGAAGACAAGGAATCTAGAAGACAGAGATGAAGAAGATCACTTCAGATATGAGTGGAAAACCAGAAAAAATACAGAATCAAAAGGTGAAAACAATAAGAGACTGTTGTCATTGGTTTAAAGAGTAGATAGGGAATATGGCTAAAGCAAACTTCTTAAGCTGTGGGTCTCGATCCCACACAAAATCACACAAATGGGCATTGGAAAACATATGGCAAACATTAAAAGGTATCAAATAGTTCACCAATATTTAACTCCTTAATGCAATATAATGTAAATATAAAATAAACAAGTTCATCCATCTCATTAATATGCAAATTTGCTTTCATTTTTATTAAATAGTAAATGTATATCAAAGAAATGGTTTAATATATATGTATATATATATATGTGTGTGTGTGTGTATATATATATATTTTTTTTTTGGCTGAGGCAACTGAGGTTAAGTGACTTGCCCAGGGTCACACAGCTAGGAAGTGTTAAGTATCTGAGGCCACATTTGAACTCAGGTCCTCCTGACTTCAGGGCTAGTGCTCTATCCATTGTACTACCTACCTGCCCCAATAAATTTCTTTATGATGAGTCACAAATGGAAAAAGTTTAAGAAATCATGGTCTAAAGTATTAGAAGACTGAGAAGGAACAGGTAATGAAGGGTTCTGGATGCCAAATATAAGATTTTATATTTAATTATGGAGGAGATAGGAAAGCACTGGAAATGAGTAGAAGATTGGCGTGGCCAGACTAACATTTTCCTGAAGTTACTGGGGTGGCTGAGTCGAAGATGGACTGGAGTGGGGGAAAAATTGTGACAGGCAAATGAATAAGTAGACTACTACAAATATTAAGTATGAGAAGATGAGGGCCTGCTACCAAGATGATGAAGCAGAAGATATTTCTTTCCTTTCCTAAGTTAACAATCCTTCAAACAGTTTAAAACATTTAGGATGTTTCCCATAAGTATTCTCTTCTCTGGTAAATATTCTTCATTCCTTCAACCAATTCATATATGGGAACAACTTAATGTCTTTCACCAATTTAAGGAATCCAAACTAGATAAGGAATTTGCACAAGGACATAGATCTAAATAGTTATGCAGCTTGAACTCATATCCAGGTCTATAGCTTCACACTCAAAATCTCTACTGTAACATAATACTATGTTTCTTTCCCATCTTGTACATGCTTTTACCATTTCCTACTAATAACCAATATTTCAATCCTACAGATATGTCTCTCTCTCTCTCTCTTTATCTATCTATCTATATATCTATATCTACATATATATGTTATATATATCTATATCTATATATATATATCAATAGGACCACATTTAATTATAATAATGCTATATGGTTCAAAGAATCATAAATATGATAAGAGCACCATCTCTGAAGTCAGAAAGACCAGAGTTCAAATCTGGTCTCAGACACTTAACATTTCCTAGCTGTATGACCTTGAGCAAGTCATTTAACTTCAAATGCCTCAGCAAAAAAAAAATAATAATAATAAAATCATAAATACAAAACTCATTTTATTTATGAGAAAACTACTTAGAGAATTTAAGAGACTGGCTCATAATGGCAAAACCTATATTCAGATAGATATCCTTTGGAAAACCAGGGTTTTTTTTTTTTAATTTATAATACATGCTATCATATTTATATGCATACATATATACTTATATAGACAAACTGTGTATATAATTGCATACTTACAAGCATACACTATTTTCTACATACAGTATTGCATATTGATATAAAACACATACACAAATTATCTATGGTATCTGTGAGTTTATATTATATATTATATAAATGCATTTAAGTTAAAATACAATTAAGTGATCCAAATTATTCTTCAATAACACACTATGCAAAATGCAGTTTGGCAGCATAGCACTAAAAAACAAATACTTTTAAAAAAAGTCTCCTGGTTCAGGATGATTTATGTTAAAGATTATATATGATTTTAGTACAGAAAAAACACTAAGAACTAGATTTAGAAAAAGACATACTATAACAAAAAGCTAAAAATATGATTACATATTTTCATAAATAATGATTTCTACCAACATTGCCTTATTTTGGTTAGACTACAATGTGGAAAGTAGGCTAATATATAATCAACCTGGAAAAGTAGAGTAATCCAAGTGAGCAGTAATGAAAGCTTGAATTTTAGAGGGAGCTTTTTAGTAGTAAGAAATAAATATAAGAAATACTGCAGAAATAAAAAAATGATACAATTTGGCAAATGACTAGATACAGAGAGTAAGGAAGAATAAAGAACTGAGAGCAGAGTCAAGATTGCAAACCTGGGGGACCTGGGGAAAACGGCAGAGTCCTTGCCAAAAAAAAAAAAAAAAAATCAGAAAAGATCTGAGTTTAGAGAAAAATTATGAGTTTTAGATGTCTGTCGAACAGACAGGTAATTGAGATACGGAACTGGAGCTCAAAAAAGATTTGGCCTAAATATAGAAAAGTATAAAATTATCTCCACAGAAATGATCACTAAGCCTAAAGGAGTTGAGGATCTCACCAAGTAATAGTATAAAAAGAAAAGACAAAAGACAGAGCCTTGGGGTCCAACCCATAATTAGAGGACATAATATAGAAGATGAACAGGCAAAACAGACTAAGAAAGAGTGGCCAAAAAAGCAGAAAGAAAACCATTAGTGTCACAAAAACCAAAACAAAGTATCCAGATGAAAAGCTGGTTTAACCATATGAATAAATGCAGCCAATAGCTCTAAAGATAAGGCCCTGAGGGGGAGACAGTTGTCCAGAAGGCAACTGGTAATGTAGAATGCTAATCAGAAGAAAGTAAATCAAATATAAAAATTTGGAATCTGAGGTATTAGAACAAGAACTGATACAGAGGAATCAGATGGGGGAGAAGAGTTGTTCTGGTTGTGAGAAAAATACTCTCTAAAATCTTTAATGCTACAGAATGACTGGAATCCTCCTCAAATTGGGAATGGGTTAAAGAAGGAACAATATATTATCTAGAAAAGTATAAAAATATTCTAAATTTATAAAGAAATAAGAAGGAGTGGCAGCTAGATAGTACAGTGGATAGAGTGCCAGCTCTGAGGTCAGGAGGACTTGAGTTCAAATTTGACCTCAGACATTTAACACTTCCTAGCTGTGTGAGTGACTCTAGGCAAGTAAATCACCCCAATTGCCTCAGCAAGAAAGACAGAAAGAAAAAGACAGACAGACGGAAGGAAGGAAGGAAGGAAGGAAAGAAGGAAGGAAGAAGAAAGAACAAATATGATAAAAGGGTACAGAATGGTGTGTAGACTAATAGGGAAAAGAATAGGGAAAAGAATAAGGTGTATAGATTAATGGGATTAAGAAAAAGAAAGGGAAAGGGTGAAAGGAGAGGATAAATGATGAAAAGATGGAGAATAGGTTAAGTAACAACAAGGGAAGTAGAAGTAAAGCAGAGTCAGAGGAAATAAGAGATACACACAAACATAAAAATGATAAAAGAAAAAAGAAAGGGTTGTTATCACTGCTCTCAAAGTTAAAGTTAATAAATTTTAATCAAGAGAAAAATAGGGAACTACACTACATGTCAGTCATATTAATCAATAATTGTTTTAGAGTATTTAAAATAACTAAGATAGTATAAGTTTAGAATATTACTCTAGTATAGGAAAATAAATTGGTGGATTTAGAATACGGAAATACTTGGACTTATGAAGTTATCCACCTTCAGAGAAAGAGAAAAAACGAATGTAGTACAGCCTTACACAGATTTATATGGGGGGTGGGGAGGAGAGACAGAGACGAGAGAGAGAGAGAGAGAGAGAGAGAGAGAGAGAGAGAGAGAGAATATATCCTCCTCCCTTGATTGTAGTTTTCTTGGGAAAGATGGGAAGGGAAAAAGAACAAAGTAAAAACTACACAGCAGAGAACAAAAAAAAAAAATTAAAAGGAAGCAAAGAAAACATGCACAGCTATGAAAACAATGTATAGTATTTATTATATAGGCTTTCTTGAAATAGAAATTTATTGTCTGATATTTTGAATCCTCTTATATTCTGCTATGCACATGGGTAATGGTGTTTTTTCTTTTTTGTATTCTGTATTTATGTTTTAAATAAATTTTAAAACAAAAATTTGGAATCAATTGCACACAGATAATTGATTAAATTGGAATTGGTGAGATCATTAAGACAGTATAAAATGGCAATAGGCCCCAGAACACATTTTAGCCCCCTGTCTTACCATTCACATCCCCTACATTTAAGAAGACAGAAGATAAATGATAATCCAACATAGGAAACTAGAAAAAAGAGTTAAATAGGAGAAGAAAATGAAGAATACAGTTCCATGGAAGGTAAGAAAAGAAAAACTATCTAGTAAGAAGGGACAGTGGATAATATCAAGAGGTTCAAGGATGTCAGCAAGCAAAGGAAAAACCTTCAGATAACTGGCTCTAGGTAAAAATATAATTAGCAAAATTTTATGAAATTGAATTAAAGAAGGGGAAGGGATTGACTGAATTCCAACTATTCCATTTCAATCTAATTTAACAGATAACCTCCTACATAGCTTTCTCCATCTCCCAGTTGATTATGGCTTTTCCCACTACTGCACATTATTTTATATTTCTTTAATTATTAAGTCACTCTAGCATTAAAGATTTTAGAGAGTCCTTTTCTCACAACAATCCTTTGAGAAAGATACTGAAAGTATTACTACCATTTTAAATATGAGGGAAAGGGACAACATAGAGGTTAGTTATGTAACTTGATCACATAGTAAAGTGGCAATGTTGGATATTCTAACCCAGAGCATTGTTTCCACTCTTCTTCCTCTATCATGCTTACTATATATCATTATTGTTCCTGCGTGTAATTTATAGTCCTACTAGCCTGTGAACTCCATGACACAAGAACTATTTAAACTTTAATTCTTCTGCATTGCCCTGAATACATACTATGCTATACACATAATAGAAATTTACTAAATTTTTGTTGGATTATTTTCTTCCTTTCTACCAGAATAAGATAAAATATTATGAGAAACACAGCGAGAATGAAAGTTTATAAGAAGACAACACTGTTTCAATGCCAAGGAAGCATTACAGTTTGAAAAAAGTCCCACAAAAAGAAAAGAAAAAAAAAAAAAAAAAAAAAAAGAAACTATTTTGCATGTGCAAATGTGATAAAGCAGAACATAACAAGAAAAAATCTGTTAAGAATGAAATTTGCTGAGTATATAAATATATATATATATATTTTTTAAAAGTACTAGCTTTCTAAGAATTTAAATAAAACAAATATGGTACACCACATACTTGTACACAAAAACAAGTTATGGTGCTTAAGTATATATCTAAATAGAAATTAATACTCAAATAAATTAGTAACTGACAAATTATCAAGACATTTTTTCAGTAATACAAAAATAGATTAAGAAAAATATTCCCTTACCTAGAATACATGATGACTCGTGATCATAGAGTATATTCTTGGTATCAAAGAAAATATTATATTTAATATTTTATTAATTTTGACTTTAAGAGAAATGAAAGTTTTTGATGGCAATGTTTCCTCAAATCTTAGAATCAGTAAGCCAAAAAACATGCTAAAGAAAACTAAACACATAGTAAAAAAAAAAGTTTAGAGTTGCAATCAAATAAATGTTAAAACAAAAACCATCTAATATTAATGTTAACTGTGTTATATTTCATGTAAACAGTCATAAAATGTTAAGAAGTTCAAATAAATGGCTGGAATTTTTCAAAAATCAAGTCATTCCATTCCCCCTATTAATTACAAACAGTCTAAGTACTAGCAGTAATCCTCAATGCCACATAATCAGAATCAAGTCTTTCCAAAATTAAACAAACCAAATCAAATCAACAATAACAAAACCCCATACCACTCAAGCTATACTGAGTCATCAGTGATTTTTACTATGAAACCTCCAGAAAGAATAATTATGCTTGCTGCTCCCATTTCCTTACCACATTCAATTGCTTTTTGCTGTGTTCCCATGACTTTATTGAAATTACTCTCTCAAAGGTTAATTAATATCCTAACAATTGCCTTTACTCTTCATTCTCCCTGATCTTTTGGTAACACTGATATCACTGATTCATCCCTTGGCTTCCATAATACTGGGCCAAAATGTTTCTAGCTCTGTCCTTTTTCCCCTCTTCCTCTTCCTTCTCTTTCTCCCCTTACTCTTTTGTTCCATTTTCTTCTCCCTCTCCTTCTTTTGCTCTTTCTTTTCATAACAATTCCTCCTCCCCAACCTGCTTAAATTTACATGGTGCTGCTATTATTATTTTTGTATTTTCAAAGAAAATAATTATCACAGAATCTTTAAAAGAGCAAAGGATTTTTTAAAATCAGGATCATAGATATAGAACAAGAAGAAATCTTAGAAGTGATCTATACTGAGTTTTCACTTTTACAGATAAGGAAACTGAAACCCAAAGAGTTTGTGGTCTGCCCAAAAGCACACAGACATTTAGGCAGGAGTCAAGTCCTGTGAGAAGGAGGAAAATAATGAAGAAGAAAATAGTGGGTTCAAAACAAAGGATGAAAATTTTTAATAAAACACCATATCCTCATAAAAAAAAAAAAAAAAAAGATGGCTAAAACAAAACACAGACAAGGAACCATCAATTCCAGAGCAAAAGCAAGACAAGAATTTTATAAGAACTGAAATCTCTAAAAACCAAAGTAACTAAACTTGAAGAAATATTGATATTAAATGATAATAACTAAAAAGTCTATATAGAATTATTCAGGGAGTTATAAAAAGATATTGTGCAGAAGTATAAGAAATACATTACAAAATGCAAATTGTATAGAAGTCATAGGATGCCACCAGAGAGGAATACCAAGCTTAAGTTAACTAGAAATGTAGTTACTAAGAACAAAACTTAGATATGAAAGAAATCAGCTTAAAATATCTAGGAAGCAATTATATATGACAGAACATAATATTAAAATAGAGAGAACTGCTCACCATCTATCCATAAAGGAAAAGCCTTGAATGGTATAGTAAAAGAAAATTTAAAAGGTTCATACACCAATCAAGCAAATCGAGTATACTTTTATTTATGTATATCTTTAAAAAGTTCACATTCTCAATCATTTTTCAAATAAATTCCAAAATTTTTCCAAAGAAAGAAAAAAGAAAAAGAGGTAGGTAAAGGAAAAGGAAACAGAGGAAAAGAAGCTTAAATATAAACAAATCCATCTAGCTACCAAAAAAAAAAAAAGTAACATGATAATAATCTTAGACCTCAACAATACCTATGTGGTCCAGAATGAGAGTGGTGATTATCTTGCTAAGCTTCTGACCTAGTCAAGTCAAGTACAGATCATCACTTTCAGTGTTGAGAGTCATGTTTTAGGAAGCATACTGAAAAGAAAAATGATGCAGTGAAGTAGAGAAGTGGATTTGATGTAAAGGACTCAATTCCTGATATGCTACTACCCATCTATATGACCATAGACAATTTGTTTAATTTGAGTCTATTTATAACATCAGCAAAATGAAGGAACCGGAATGCTGGATCTTTAAGATTCCTTATAACTCTAAATCCTAAGATGCTATAAACTAGAAAATGACCAAAGAGCAAGCAAAGTGGTCAGAGGACTAAAGACTAAGGCATAGCAAATGGTGGAGAAAAGTGAGGATGTTTTGACTGAAGAGATAAATGAGATTTATATCTTCAAATATTTAAAGTGCTCTCATGTGGAAGAAAGTAAACATTTCTGCTTCACGACAGAGACCAATGAGTGGAAGTTATAGGGAGATAGATTTCAGATCAACATAGGGGAGAAAAGTAATAATCAGAACTACTTTAAAGTAGAAAAGCAGAATTTTGCATCACTGGAGTTTCCTCACTACTTAGTAGATAGAATTTCATAATCATTGGGGGTTTAAGAGGAGACTGGATGAACATTTGTAAGGGATAGTTTGATAGAAATTATTAATTCAGGTTGGAATGGATACTCTAAAGTTCCTCTGAAGTAATTCTATGGTTCCATGATTCCATACTGGGAAATAAATAACACAGGTAACAGTCATGAGCATGGAATTTGAACAATATCATAACCCTTTTGAAAGCCTATAAAATAGGGAAGTTGGATTAGATCAGAGATTTCAAATGCCCAGGTCAAGGTTGATGAACTTTCTATATCCACCTTCCCCACAATGTATTTATCTACCTGATTATGTGAGTTATTTGTGAAGGGGGAAAAAAATTACATAAAAGTAAAGCAAATAAACTTAAAACTATGAAATCTATATTGAAGACTACTTGACTACCTGATCTATAAAAATTCTCCCCCTTGATGAATTATAATATGCAAATATTTTAAAATTTAAGACTTGATGTAGTCATAAATAAGGATAGCAGAAAGGGAAAAAAAAAGTTTTACAGATATACCAACATACCAACACCACAAGGTATATTTTGAATTCTGTGGTTGTTTTCCACAAATGTTGAACTGGGTAAATTTTTTATAGAGAATATGCATTACTTCTTTAGTTTCAGATATAATAATTTCCCAATTGCAACTATCCAGTCTCTCTACTCTAACCTTACTCAAATTATAATCAGCCTATTTCTAAGTAGTATTATCTTATTACCAATTTTACTGTACCACTCAGAAATCCCATCAAAATTCCTTACCCATCCCTAAAATTCCTCCCATCACTATACTTTTACCAAAACTTCAACTTTCTTGTGAATGAACACAAGATGTATTGCAATGCCTCCCAATAGAAGTTATTCCTTCTCTTATTTTCAAAAATGTAAAGGGTCACGTGGATAGATAGGTATAGTTTTTGCACTCCACTTCTAAGCCATAAACTTACAATGATGTTTCACATTTTGAGTTCCACATAATCCATATAAACCAATTGCTTCCTATCTTTGTCACAGTTGCCTTTAAACTCCAGATGATTCTTCCAGATTTTTAAGATTACAAAATATTAGTGAATTAGTAGCTAGCAAGAAATCCATTCCTTTTTTTGGACAGGTCTATTAGGAAGTTTTCTCTTACATATATACTAAATTTTATGGACTGCAATTTATACCCATTGTTCTCTGATTTTATATGCTACATAGAAAGGGAAATCATTATTCCACCTGGTCAAAAACAGTTGTCATTTTATGCCTTCTCGTTCCCAGTTCTTTCAATTAATCTCTAAAGCCTCTTCATCAAGGTCATACTCCTTCTATAAACATTCAAGCTCATCAATGCCCTTCCTAAAATGTGACACTGCAACCTAAAGACAATACTCTAGATGTGATCCGACCAAAATAACATACAATGGGACCATTGCCAATCTCATTCTGGATAGCATGTCTATCTTAATACAATTCAGAACAGAATTAGCTGTTTTTCTTCTCATTTCACATTTCTAACTCATTTTGCTAATTGTCATTTGCTAGTTCCAACTCTTTTCCACAAAAATTATCTACAAACATCTTTCCATTCTATGGTTGCACACATCTATGCTTGAATTTTATACTTATCCCTATTAAGTTTCATTGTACTAGATTCATCTCAACTTATAGCTTATCAAGATCTTCTTGGATTCAAAACTGTTACTGTATGTCACTGCTATTCCACCTAGCCTCTTACCTTTGGCACATTTGATATTCATGCCATCTGTACCATTATCAAAATCATCAATAAACATGTTAAAAAGTACAAAAGCTAACACATATCCTTAAGGGATTCTTTTAGAGACATCATTCCAAGTCCATAGAAACTATTAAACATTATATTCTGAATTATTTTCCTTAAGGATAAATAAAAGACTTGGCAAATATTAATGCTTTGCTAAAATTTAATTATACTTCATATTATATCTACAACATTCCTATAATATAAGAATCTATTAACTACGCCCAAGAAGAAATAATGTTAATTTGGAAGGACCTATTTCTTGATGAAGTCATACTTGCTTTTCACATAAATCCATTTTTTCCCCTACTACTTACAAGTCATCATTTAATAAAGTACTTTAGGAACCTACCAAGAATTAAAGATCATTAGTCTAAAGTACGTAAAATCAACCCCCCAGCCCCCTTTTTTAAAGATTATAAAATACCTCTCTCCAATTCCACAACATTGCTTTTGCTTTCTGGTCACAAATGCCAGCTATTTCAGGAAATGGAATATAATTTTCTGCATTTAGAGATGATGTCACTGAGGACATCTAGATGTTTTCTTACCAACTCTCCTCATTATCTTGGGTTTCAACCCCTTACTAAACAATCTAGCCTGCCCTTCCCTGTCCAAAAATCATTCACCTTGGCAGGGTAGACAATGAGTTAATTAGTTCTACACACTCTTCAATTATTAATATCCCATCCAATTCTGTTCATCTATTGCTCCTTCTTTCATCCCAACATATGTTTAAAAAAAAAAAAAAGTCAGACTCAGCTCAGAGCTAGAAGAAAACCTCAGAAGTTATCTAGATCCAACTCCCTCTTGTTTTTTACATATAAGAAAACCTTTGCAATTAGTTTGCCACTCTCCTGAAGTTGTTCCCTCAAAGAAGCAGAGAGAGAAGGGATCCTACTTAACTTGTATGAGTTAAGTAGGAGTACCAGAACTGAAACCGAAGTTTTCTAAGTCTATATACAACACTCTTTCCCTGGGTCATTCAGCCATCCAGATGGGAATCATTGTTTCAAATGTCCCTGACTAACCCATTCACATTTTTTCCTACTTGCCTACGAATCAGTCCCTTCTCCTAAGCTGAGAGAAGACCAAAGCCCCCAATTCTTCCTCTTGTCCGTAGTATTCAACATCCACTGGAACTCAACCAATAATGCTCTTTTTCATTCCATCTTCTATGAATGTCTTTTTTTTAATGGTTTTAATAAATAAGATCTTCATGCAATCATATCAACCTCTTTAGATAGCTTTCCTTTTCTTCCACATTGGAATTATTTATGTTTGTAGCTTCCGAATATATGCTTCATGCTTCTTGGACTGACTTTCTCTTTAAAAGCTTGGTTTACTTTCTTTGTAACCCATAGGTTGCACTCATGTTGTTAACTCTTTGGAAATAGTCACCTAAAAATGATGACTGGTTGTCTTTACTGATGGTCTTTCTCATGTTAAATCTATTACTCTCTATATCATCTAACATGTATTTGGATGATGATCTTTTTTGTCTTGCCTTTCTTTCTTGACTTGTAGCTTAACCTCATGGATCAGATTTGCAAGAATCCAAGAAAGTATGTTTTTGCCAATACTTGTTAGATACACTTCATCCCAGTAGCATGGTGAAATGTAAAAGAGAATTTAACATAAAATCATAGAGCATAAATACCTGTGAGATTTTGGACAAACCAGTTTACCTTTCTGGCCTCAGATTTATCCGTAAAATGGTGTATGTTAGGGACAGGAAGGAAGGTGGGGAGGTCCAAGCAATTAGATGATTTCTAAAGAGCCTTCCAATCCTAGATCTTTAATCTTAAGAAGCTATCCAAGAGCCCACCTTAGCTATATTTATATTGTGGTCCAGAAATCCAAATCCCATCTTACACACTAGGTTATTACAACCTACACACTTTCCAAAACCTGTGTCTCTACACTAATACCCCTATCACCAAATAAGCCATAGTGACTGAATTATAAGCAGGCTACAGCCTTCATTAATCTGACAATTTTCTAAAGACTCTTCCAAATGGCCAAATTTCTTCCCTTGAAGAAAAATATACCTCTCTATTATTTATCACATACAAATAGCCACCTTGGTACCCCTCAGTAAGGAACCAATAATAACCAATACTCACCTCTTTTTCTGCTGACAATTGCCATATGACCATTCTCCTGATGGCAACTGTAGATCCACATCATCATTCTTTGTATAAAAAGAAGCTTCTTCCTGAGAGCATCCAGTTTTCCCCTTTAAGGAAAGTACTACATATCAATTCCTTAGCTGCAAATATGTAGTGGTCCTTTCTTTCTCATTTGCGATATTTTACTACCATTTGATCTACTGACACAAGTTAGTGTTTATCATCTTCCTCTGAAGAGCTTTCAGGACTTTCTCATTTCTTTCTAAAGTACATTATACTCCTTAAATCTTTAGGACAGAAGTGTTCTTCCAAGTACTTTTCCTTTTCTGTAGCAGATCAATTCTTTGCATATAACTAGCTATTCTTTTATACTGGTAAAAAAATAAAGTGCACTTTCTACCTAGCACTAAATAATTCCCTTCCCCCTCATACTTGCCTTATTATATCCTCAATTTTTTGGGATTCTTGCTAATAGCTCTCCCTAATGCTTCTATTTATCAATTAACAAGCATTTATAAAATCCATACTATGTTTCAGACACTAAGAATTTATTCCCTAGGATAATCTTGAGCTATCAGATATAATTTCCTGCTTGTGGGTCTCCCACTCACCTTTGAAAAATTTTTGTCTATCTCCTTTATTATCTGAGCAATTAATTATCTACTTACTAAGCTTTAATACAAATATAAGCTAGTTCATACAAAACCAGAGAAATTTTTTCTAATAATCTAATAATTTACCACTTTTCCTTTCTAGTTCTTTTTCAAAAGGTACTTTAAGATCTCTCCTAACTTCTCTAACCAGAATTCAAATTTTACTCAGTAACCAAAAACAACTAAGTTTCCTCTCTCCAATTCTCTCAAGCACATAAAATATGTAATTTCATAGTTATCATGTCCTCAAGTTCCCAAACCCATCCCTATTTTTCCAATCTATGTTACCCATTCTGTTTTTACTAGCTTCTAATCTACAATCTCTTAAATATTTTGCTAAATAGCATCCTGGAATTCCTTGCCCCTCTAACTTCCATCCACCCTGATTTATAAATCATAACCATGTAAGCTCCTTCATCCAATTTCACATTCCTACTTTGAGTATTACTAAGTTAAAAGAAAATGTCTAAAGCTCATTATACCCCATCTTCCAAATTACTACTTTGCCTAAAATTACTATTTTTGACAATCCTAGCCTACCTTTGGCCCCCTAATCTACTCTCCCATAAAGATTCTCCAAACTTTTGTCTTAACATCAAGGACTTATGGGTACAAGGGGTCTCAAAGATCATCTAATCCAATCCTTTCATTTTATAGATAAGTAAATTAAGATCTGAAGAGGTTAAATAACTTGCCCCATACAGCCACAACCCTTCCCAGCTTCTTAAACAGTGGTTCACAATCCCTCACAGGGTTTCATAACTAAATGTGGGCATCACAAAATTATGATTTATTATCAGTAAATGTTTGATTTTTATATCTATTTGAAATATTTATATATCCAAGATCATAAAAATTTCTCAGGCAAAAAAGGATCAAAAGTGGAAAAAATTTAAGGTTTGTTCTATTCAACCAAGGACAAATTGAGCCTACCTCAACTACTACTTTATTCCTTAAGTCTCTCAACATCAGCCATTCCACCATAAAATCATCTTCCAGATGATCACAAAACAAGCATATCTGTTTCTCATTAAGGTCAATCTTTCTGTTTGTACCCTCAATCACATTTCCTCACAATTCTTCCAGGACTTTGTAAAATAATAGCCCTGATATTTTAAAATTATCTTAATCTCTCCTTCACCAAAGGCTTCTTACAATCTATCTACATACTCATGCCTCCCAAATGTTAAAAATAAATAAATAAATAAATTTTTAAAGAGCATTCCCTTTACTTTGCTATTTCATCTACTCATCTATCATTTCTCCCCTCATATTCAGTTAAATTATCTGGGGGGAAAATTGTCTTTCACTTGTGCCTCTACTTTTTGACTATTCAGCATCTCTCTTTGATAATCTGATTTTTTGCCTCTACTCTACTAAAACTGCTATCTCAAATGTTATCATTGACTTCTTCCTAATCTTATCAGTCCTAACCAGTCCTTGTTACCCCTGGAACTTCTAACAATACTTCTGACATACTTTCCTACTGAAAAATTACTATAACTTCAGAGATACCACACAGTCCTAGTTCTATTTCTTCTATATTTCCCTCATTGCGTCCTTATCCTTTTCCTGACTATTTTATATATTCCCCCATCCTTCATACTCTTCTCTCTCACTTGGCAATCATTATCTACTTTGACAGTTTCAATTATATTTCTATACAAATAATGCCTAAATCTACTATCTAGCCTTAGATTCTCTTCCAAGCTACAGATCCACATTTAAAGCAATAAGAACTATGACTGAAAGAATGGATGACCTAGAGAAAATACAAAATAGGGAGTAGTCAGTCAAAAGAAATATAAAACCTGAAAAAGAAAAGATGTAAGAGGAGAAAATGTAATTCTTTTCAAGTACCTGAAGGCTATTCTGTGAAAAGATTTGATGTGTTCTGCTTCATTCCAAAGAGAATTAGGAGTAAACAGTAAGTGGAAAGGCAGATTTAGGCTTTAAGGAAAAAACTTCCTAACAATTAGACCTTTCCAAAGTGAGAGGTCTTTAAGCATAGGTTGGCTAATTAATCATTAGAACTGTTATAAAGAATTGGGTGAATTGCAAAGTATAATGGTGTGGAAAGACCATGGGAAAGAAAAAAAAAATTGGTCTTTAAGAGAATAGGACTTAGATTTCTAGAACACGGTTTAAAATAGAGGAATGACAGGTTTCTTGAAAGGGATGTGATAAGGACTAATGAAGAATGTCTTTAGCTAGAATCTTACAAATCTCTTAATTGAAAAGGAAAGCAGAAGAAAAACAATGCCTATGTATATCCATCAAGCTACATACCAAGCAGAGTGTTTACAGTGTAGGAAAAAACAGCAGGAGAGAAATACAAAAGTTCATAAGACACAATATCAAAGAAAAAGCCAATAATCAAATCTATAACCAGGACTTTAGGATTGTAAATCCTGCAAGGGCTGGGAAAGATCTCGACCACCATCCCTCCTCCCCTCATCCCTCACCCCATTTTACAGATGCCAAAGTAAAGGTAAAAAAGTAAAATGACTTTTTCCGTGCAAGACGGAAAATTTGCCCTCACAAGTATCACCAAAACTTGATTAAGACTCCTAAGTCTAATACAACTTCAGAAGAAAATCTAACCTTATTCAAAATAAATAAAAGAGGTAAAAGAAGGGATTGAAAGGGAAGGTGAAATAAGCTTTGTAAGGATGTTGTATGCCATAGAGTAATAGATATGCTGTCTTCGAGTCAGAAAGCTTTGTATTTAAGTCTTGCCTGGTACATACTAGCTATATGATTCTGGGCAAGTCATTTAACCTCCCACTGCCTCAGCTGATTCTCTGAGACTAAGTCACAAAAAGAAAGTTTCCACTTCAAGAGTTCCCTATACTAAAGCAATCTTGATGAAGCCTGGGGAAATTCTTTTTAAAAGATGGGTAAATGCATTTTTACCATAACATTTTCTTCAAATGATAAAGGCCTTATGGAACAGGCATTAATTTAAAAACAGCACAAATGTATATAAACACCATCATCTTGTATTAATTACTATATTATACTAGATTTTAACTTTCAAATCATACCATTAACAGTAATGGTAATATTTTAACAAATTGTCTACTGTCAACAAATTATTAAATCTATTTGCCCATGTCACTGTGTAAAAACATAGGAAAAGGCAAGGTAAAGTTCCAGTTATGGCTATGCTCCTGAACAATAACATCAGCAAAACAGTCCAGAAACCATACTATCAAGATGGTATTGAGGAAGAAATGATGGATACTCAATGAGAAATAAAAGTAAACACAGTATAAGAACTTAGAATTCATTTCTCAGAAAATTTTCATGCAATGGTTTAAATTTGAAATATTCTGTCTAAATGATTTTTATAAAAGATATATTTCAAGGATCCACAATTTTCTAAGTGGAGGCACTTCTTCCTTCCACTGATTGATGCAGATAGTAACCCTTCATGCCTTAGTAGACAAGCTGTAAGCTGCTGTGGCTGAAAGAATTCACTGTCTTGTGATGATCCTCTTCACACTTACCTAAGCTGACTTTCAGAAGAAATAATGTTCATCATTGGGCCGGTACACAAAGCCTTTCCAGCTTGGTAGGACCTGTCAGGTCTTGCACTCACTCCGATGGTATAGCTTTCAAGAACCCAGGGTCATTCATATGCCACATTAAGGCATTAAAGTAGAGCTTTAGTAGAAGTCCATAAAAGATGAAATCTACATATACTTTCAACATGTTAATACAAAAAATACCATAGAATACATATTATAACAAATATACAAAAATAAATGTTCTAAATTAGCCTCCTTCAACAATCCTTAAGCAATTAGGCTTGAGTTTCCTTTTAAACTTCGCTAAGTCGGTCTTTTTTGTGGTGACAAGGCACTGAATACTAAGTGGATGTCCATCAGTTGGGGAATGACTGAATAAGTTATGATATATGAATGTTATGAAATATTATTGTTCTATAAGAAACAATCAGCAGGATAATTTCAGAAAGGCCTGGAAAGACTTACATGAACTGATGCTAAGTGAAGTAAGTGGAACCAAGAGAACACTATACATAAGAAAACTAAGTGAGGATCAACTCAAATGAACATGTCTCTTTTCAACAATGAGGTGATTCAGGCCAATTTCAACAGATTGTGAGGGAGAGAACCATCTACAACTGAAAGAGGACTGTGGTAACTGAATGTGGATCACAATATAGTATTTTCACCTTTTTTGTTGCTTGCTTTTTGATTTCTTTTTTGATCTGATTTTTCTTGTTCTGTGTGATAATTGTGGAATTATGTATAGAAGAATTGCCTAACATATGCTGGATTACTTGCTGTCTAGAAGGGAGGTAGGAAAGAAAAGGAGAAAAATTTGGAACACAAGGTTTTGGAAGGGTGAATGTTGAAAACTATCTTTACATATTTTTTTTAAAAGAAAAAGCTATTATTTAAAAAAAAAAAAGAAATTTTACTAAGTGAGCAACAATGGATGACTATAAGAATGACTAGTACAAAATTCTGGATATCATGAACCCTATTTGGAAAGGATAAAATTTTGTGTTTTTAAATGAGACAAAGGGAAAATAAATCCTTTCCGGATAATAATGTGTTTATAAGCAAAATAGAGACTAAATCAGATGATTTCATGGTTTATTTCATTTCTAAATCTAACATCATAAATATCTTATGCTTCTTTTGAAATTTTGATGGAGGAAATAATTCAGTTGTGCTCGGTTAAGGGGAACTTGCCCTCTCAAATACATAGTTTTAATATAATTTCAAGACTGATATGATTGAATTAAGGCATAATCAATTATAAAATGAAGCCAAGTTTACAAATCTTTTTCAACCCTTGATATCATTTGTATCATCCTAAATTTTACAGCCATTTAGTAATCCTACAACTAAAATAAAATAGGATAAGAATTCTTTTTTAAAAGTCTTATGATTGAAATTGTTAACAATTTTGAATCCAATTGGGAAGGGGGAGGGAAGAATGTAACAGAAGGATTAAAATGTATCGTAATAAATGCTACCACTAACCACTATTGATAGTTAATAGCAAAAAAAAAAAAAAAAAAATCTTGAAAAAAAATTCACAAATTTTATTGCAACACAATGACAAACTTTAAATTAGTCTTCAATGAATTATAGTCATAAATTAATCACCAGAACAATACTGGATTTATCAATCCATAAGTATATATGAAACACTTACCATAACTAGGCCTTATACTAAGTGTTTTATTGCAACACAATGACAAACTTTAAATTAGTCTTCAATGAATTATAGTCATAAATTAATCACCAGAACAATACTGGATTTATCAATCCATAAGTATATATGAAACACTTACCATAACTAGGCCTTATACTAAGTGTTTGGAATACAAAGACAAAACAGTCAATTTCCTCAAAGAGCTTGTATAGCATTATGAAGGAAAAGAATCAATATTCAAACAAACACAAAATATATTAAAAATAATTGTGGAAAGATTACCAGAAAAGGAATCCACATGTAGGAAGTGCCCCTTAATATGAGTTTTGAAAAGAAGCTAAGGCAGGTGAGGAAGGAATGTATTCTAACAGTCTGTATAAATAAAGGCAGATAGATGGGAGATGGACCGTCATATATAAGGAACAGCAAGAACTTCTTAGTTGCTGGAACACAGATTTTATGAAGAGGGATTAGATAAAAAACAAGAAAAGCAGAATAAAGTCAAACTGCAAAGGATTTGAAATGCTAGAGGAATTTGTATTATATCAAAGAGTCAAAAGGGAGCCAATAATAGGAGAGTGATACAGATCAGTGCCTTAGGAAAATCATTTTAGCAACTGTGTTCATAGAACCAGAGAGGAAAAAAGTTGGAGGTAAAGAAACCAATGAGGTTGTTATTGGAATAGTGCAGGAGAGAAATAATAAGACCCTGAATGAGACAATTCTGTGAGTAGAAAGGGAGGGTTACATGAGCTGTTGTGAAGATAGAAACAAAGTTTAAAACTGACGGAATAAGGGGAGATGAAGCCAAATTGATAAAAATGAACAACTCTTTATCTGCTCATTACCATCAAATAATGTCCAAAACAGAGATATATGATCATCAAAGGTTTTCACAATAAATGAAAAGAATCAATACAAGACATTTTGTTCTATCACCTCATCCAAAATGGCTGCTTCCTGAAAGTGTTTCTCACACTATAAATTATCAGGAAACCTGTATTTAACAACTACATTGCAAAAAATTTCTTTTTTGAATAGGTGGTATCTTTATGTGGCTCTCACAATACTGAACACAGATCAGTTAACAATGATGAAGACTTTGGAAATCTTAAGATTTATAAAATCATTAAAATATTTTAAAATTATTTTATAATAGTTTATCTAATTGTCTGTATATGTTGATACATATGCCGTTTATTTATGTGTGTAAAGCAAAGGATCTGAAAGATCCATTATGGGGAAGAGAAGGGCAATCTCAAACTTTTTTTTTTTACTATTCCCAAAAAGCAACAAAGAAAATATTATAGGTACTGACCTATACACCCAATTTCTCATCTCCCCAGAAAGACTTTTAAAGAACAAATTAAATATATGTTAAGGGTATCCTTGATGAACATGAGAAAATTAGTATGCTTCTGCAAATTATATGTATGTTTTTTCATGAATAATTTCTTGATACTATTTTACTTCACCTACATTTCTCAAGATATCTTTTTCATGCTTTCCATTCCCAAAGAGTCAAGCCTGATAACGTAGAATTTTTTAAAAAAGAAAAACAGTTCAGCAAATTAATCAATGGATTAAAAAATTATATACAGTATTCAAATTCTATAATCTCCACCTTTGCAAAGAAAAGTACCTTATAACTTTTAGTTTAGGAACCAGGATTGGTCATTATTTTACCTCATATTCACTTGTGACAGTTTTCTTATTTCCATTCACATTATTGTAAGCACATGTACATTGAGAAACCGTTGCACTTACTTCCCTTTGTATCAGTTCGCCTAAGTATTACCACCCTTCTCTGCAATCATGTTCAATTTTTTACAGAACTTTAATTCCATTAAAATCATTGTAGTGTAATCTAGTCATTCCCCAATCAACAGAGAATTACTATTTCTATTTCTTTGTTACTATAAAAAGTGTTCTTTAAAAAACATTTTGGCACAAGTGTTTTTTTTTTTTTTAATTATTGATCTATTTTAATATGTCTAGCAATGGGAATCACAGAAAGTGTTCAAATAGACCTCAGTGAATACTTTGTATATCCCACACCTTGAAAGGAATCCCTGCTGTAACAGATCTAAAAAGGCATTTATCCAGTCTCTGCTTCAAAATCTTAAGTGAGGAAGGACAACCATCTGTTGATGCAATAAAATTCACTTGAGGATATATTCAGTTGTTATGAAATCTTTCCTAAAATCAATCGTCAACTGATTTCTTTCCTCTTCAGGGTAAAAATATCCAGTTCCTTAAACCAAATTCTTATACCATGGACTTAAGGTCGTTCACCAATATTAGCTGCCTTCCTCTGGACACTTTCCAGATTATTAACATCCTTTTCAACTTGTGATATGCAGAACTGAACACAATATTTGTTATGTCCTGACTAGGGTAGAGTAGAGAAGCAACACTTCTTTATTTTGGGGAAATATATTATATTAGCTTTTCTGGCTGCCACATCACATTGCTGACACATATTAAGCTTACAGTATTAACACTTTCAGGTATGCTGCAAAGAAGTCACTCTCTGACTTCCCTTAACATGTACTTTTTTTGAACACAAGTATAAGACAACTAATTCTGCTATATTTCATCTTTTTAGATTTACTCCAAACCCATCTATTTCTTTCTGCATCATGGATTTCATTCAGTGTGTTAGTTAACCCTTGAAGATTTTGTCAATTTGATGAGATGCAATATGTGCTTTTACATAAGTCACTGACAAAAATGACAAGCACAGATCCTTTTTTGATGCTTGAAAAACTACATTAGTAAGTCAACTAAAATTTATATTTACCCTGAACAAGAAACCTTTCTGCTTCAGTTTACACAACTATAAAATAGTTAATAACACCTATGTTGCTGAGTTGTGGTGTTTATCAAATAAAATAATATCTACAAAATGTTCTTGGGACAGAGCCTGACTTTCAAACTTAGGAAAATAAAATTAGATCCCAACTTCACATTGAAAACCAAACACAGCAGTTCAACCCCAAAGACTCAATAACAGTCAGGTAACAGTCAAAGTGTACTTCAATGCTACAGAGGAGACATTAGAGTAAAGTAAGATTAGACAGAAAAGACAGAGGAAAAAAAAAAAAAAAAAAAAACAAATAGTTGTGAAACAACACAGCAAAGCTAAGTAGAGAATAAATTATTAGAAAAATGAAGCCACCAGAATTAAATATATTAATTTATCAATTTCAGAGTTTCTCTGCTAAAATGCCAAGAGCTTTCTTTATATGCCTCTTCTTAGGTTCAATATAAGCACCACTCTCCACTTCTCCACCTTTCTCTCCCTCTTTTTTCTGGCATCAGGATTCTTGCCTGGCTTAGGAAAAAAAAAAAAAAACTGTCTACCCCAGAGTTTGTATCAGTGCTCCAACTGCTGCTTTTCCTCTATCTCTGATTCTTTTATAGGGGCTGTTTTTCTTGGCACACATTAAGTCATTCAACAATATTTAATAAATACCAATAAAGAAATGAAAAATGGCCAAGTATTGGATTTCAAACATTCATTCAAATCTATTTGTTATTCAAGTGACCTTTATCAAATTATTTAATGTTTAAGTTATCTAATAGTTATGTTCCTATAAATAAGTGGGAGACTGGCGTCCTTCTGGTATAATCAAAGATCATAAATACTTCCAAGATTTTTGGGGACATCACTTATAAATAAGCCTCACACCATTATCTATTAGAGATTTTTAATTTTCTAAAATAACCACAATCTAAATCTGTCACTATGATAGAAAAAATGAAAATCATTCCAAACAGGAAGGGAAAGTGATAAAAATCATGAATTTGAGGGATACTGTTATAGTAACTAAAGCAACAGTTTGAGTAAGTTGAGTTCACAAAGATCAGATTTTTCAAAACAAAAGAAAAAATCAAGATCTAGACAAAACTCATTTCATTTCAACTTATTTCATTTTTCTCATACTATTACTGACTCTGGAGAGAATACATTATTCTGAAGTTAAATTTAACAAATAAGCCAGTTCTAGTAGTATGACTGAGGTAGAAGTTAAAGAAAGGTAGAAAGAAGAAAACATTATATTACAATTTAAAAACCTACCCTCCAAAAAAAAAAAAAAATCAGTACAATTTAAGAGTATTTTGTTTTCAAAATATCAAAGAATCAAGAGCTTGAAAATTTGCAATAGAAAGGCATCATTTAACCACTCTAATTCATCATAAACAAGTAAATGAAGAGGACTATTACAGTAAATCATGAGTGATCAGATGATAAATAAAAATACAGGAAAATGAATTTTTAAAGGTTTCTACTCATAAACCACCATTTATCTTATATCGATTGTGAAGTACTAAATGACATTTTAAGGTTCTGAGATATACAACTTGATGAAAGGAATTTTGACAACTTTTTCAAGGGGGAACATTATGGAAGTTAAAAAAAAAAAAAAGGTTAAAAGAAAAAAACACATGTCCTTGATATAACTGTTTGACTTTACAAGGGATTATTGTCCCCTTCTTCCCCCCAACCCATTTATCATTAAACTAGAGCAACAAAGTTTGAATTAGTATATAATAACAAATCAAAAGGCATTTATTACATGCCTGCTATGAATGAGGCATGAGGGATACAAAGACAAACACAAAAATGTCTCTTTCCTTAAAGGCTTCCATCAAGCAAAACAATATGTACATACTTACATGAAAACATGCACAAAATAAATGTAAAGTAAGTTATAAAACAGAGGGCACTAGCAGGTGAACTAATTAGGAAGGTTTGTTATGTCTTAAACCTTGTATAAGATACCTGTTGGAAAGTTTTTAAAGAAACAAAATACTCTTAGAGGCAGAGGGAAAAATTAGGAACAACTAGTACAAAAGCATGAAATGGAGCATTATGTATGAAAACAATAAGAAAAGACAGTTGGGGGTCTGTATCCCAAAAAGCTCGTAAAAAAGGGTAAAAGGCCTACATGTGCAAAAATGTTTGTGGCAGCCTTTTTTGTATTGTCAAGGAACTGGAAAATGAGTGGATACCCATTCAGTTGGGGAATGGCTGATTAAGTTACAGTTACATGAATGTTATTGTTCTGTAAGAAATGACTGTAAGATTGATTTCAGAAAGACCCAGAGAGACTTACATGAATTGATGATAAGGGAATTGGGTAGATCAAGAGAACCTTGTACACAGCAACAATAAAATTATGTGACGACCAACTCTGATGGATGTGGATCTTTTCAACAATGGGTTGATTCAGGCCAATTCCAACAGACTTGAGAGGAAGAGAGACATCTGTATCCAGAGAGAGGACTCTGGCCTTTTTTTAATCTGACTGTTCTGCTGCAGCATGATAAATATGGAATTAAGCATAGAAAAATTGCACATGTTTAACTTATACTGGATTATTTGATGTCTAGGGGAGGGAAGAGAGGATGAAAAATTTCAAATATAAGGTTTTGCAAGGTTGAATGTTGAAAACTATCTTTGCAAGTATTTTGAAAATATAAAGCTATTATCATTTAAAAAAAGAAAAGAAAAACCAGTTGGACATCAAAAACTAATAATTTACTGAAGTAAAAATTGTATTATTACAAAGGGATGAAAAAAGCTATAAACATCAACCTCAAATGTTAATCAAAGTAACATTTTCATCATGGCAAGTCTTTCAGGTTCCTTCTTCCTTCCTAGCTGTCCTTCAATTTAAAAATGTCTTTACCAAAATATGAAGCCCAGATATGAACAGCTATTTCCATTAAGTCTCTCACTAAGGATGAATACAACAGAATTTACACCTTTCTCTAAGCACTTCAATTTTATTAATTAAGTATGAGATTATATTAGTTTTTATTAGTCATTATTATTATCACTATCACTTATTCTTACTGACATTGTACTCCATTAAAGTATCAAAGTACTCTTTCACACAAACCATCATTTAGTTAGGTCCCCCTTGCCCATTCTGTACACATAAAATCCATTTTTAAATTCACATAGTTTACATCTGTACAGCAACTAAGTGGATAGAGTGCCAAATTGGAGTTAAGAAGATTCATCTTTTTGAGTTCAGATGTGATCTCAGACACTTAATAGCAGTGTGACCCTAGACAAAAAATCATGTAAGCCTATTTGCCTCAGTTTCCTCATCTCTAAAATGAGTTGGAGAAAGAAATGGCAAACCACTCCAGTTTCTTTATCAAGAAAATCCCACAAGAGTAGTGAAGAGTTGAACACAACTGAAAAAAATTAAAAATAAAAAAAAAATTAAAACTTACTGAAGTTTACATTTCTTTACATTTACATCTGCCTAGGTCTTTCTGAAATTAGCCTTATAATCATTTCTTACAGAACAAAATGTTAATGAACAATAACATTCATATACCATAACTTATTCAGCTATTCCCCAACACATCAGTGTTAACCAGAAGTAGTTTTGAAAATGGAGTCGTTTTTTCAGTTCACATATTCAATCAATATTAAACAAATCTAACTAAACATCATACAATTCACATTTTCCCTTCTTGTACACAAAGATATCTTGAAACTTGAGTGAGGATGATTATTTTGGCAGTGGTATGAAAAATCAAAGGGAGAAATTAGGGACTAAAAGCAGGGGAGAAGAATTACAAAGCTTTTAAAACAATCTAAGCAAGGAGGAAGGATTAAACTTACTTTTATTGCACTCCTTTTTCACGTACAATTTTGTTTCACAATCTATACCATAAGATCTTTGAGGGCAGGGACTATGTCCTTATTTACATCCTTATAACATCAAGCATAGTGCCTAGTATACTTGGCATTTAAACATTGATTGATGATAATGATGATAAAATTCAAAATTTCTCTGAGGGAAAAGATTACTTCCTGGAGGGAAAAATTAAATTTTGTATAAAAAGAATTTGTATACATAATCAAAAATTAAGCAATAAGCTTTTTTAATTAAAAGAAAGCTTAAAAGCAAACTTTCTAGATTCTTTGAATATTCATACTATACATACATACATATACATATATATACTAGTCACTCTTCATATTGTAGTGGCCTCACATAGGGCCTTTTTGTCTGACTTATTTGGGAGTATATACCTAATAGTGAACTCTTTGTGTGAAAGCATTATGGACATTTTGGTCATTATCTTCACAAACTATTCTAGAGTGGCTAGACAAGTTCACAACTTCACCAACAGTGCCTTAGTACACCTATCATTTTCACCTTTCTATCATATTTTATTATCTCTGCCAATCTTCTGGCAGATGTAAAATGAAATTTCAATAGCCATTCTCATTTGCAATTCCCTTATTCTTACTGATTTTGAGTATTCTTTTCTTTGTTAATAATTTGTAATTCTTTTCAGAACTTTTTTTAATAGCAAAGAACTAGAAACAAGGTATATGCCCATAAATTGAGAAATAGGCAGGTTGTAGTATATGGACATAAACAATCAAGTAATCAAATAATCATGAACCAAAAGAAGTATAATGAATACAAAGAAGGTACTGACAGCTTATGTCAACTAATGCAAAGTGAATTAAAACAGAAATAGGAAACTAATACATACAATGACTGGACTAATATATACTAAAAGTGTAATAACAAGTGAAATTGTTAGTATAAATTGAATTTGTAACAATAACAAAACAGAAAGCTAGAAAATTATAATTAAATTTGACCCCAAAAATGAGCTAGGAGAAGGTACCTTCCCTTCCTTTTTTGCAAATAAAAAACATAATATATTAACACAAAGGAATCTTACTGTACCATAAATAAAAACATACATAAAAATTTCAAAGAAATAAATAATTTTGGTAAACGAAATACAGAATGAAAAAAGTAGAGTCAAAGTTATAACATATACAATGACTACAATACAAAATCAACAATAAGTAATCAAAAGTAAGATTAGATGGAATGCTGGAAAAAAGCACTTAAGTTTCTGTATTCTCGCAATGTTAAGTTCTACGAAAGCTTTTATTAAGACAGGTTGTATGTTTCAAAAGTTTATATGTAAGTAAGCTACCTGGAACTTCAGGATGCATTTGGAGATATAAAAAAAGGTGTGATTAATTAATTACAGATGTCATATAATTAATTTAAAAAGATGATTAATGCTCAAGTTGACTCACAGAAGTCTATTTCATACAATGAACAGGAAGAGGCTTTGAGGCTTAATAAAGAGTGCTACATTTGGAGACAAGAAAACCTGGGTTCAAGTCCTACTCAAAAACTTAGCAGCTATGTGAACAAAGGCAAGCCATAACACCTCTCTTAAGGTGCCAATAACCCCCTAAGATTTGCCTAAGCTACAAATGAATGAAATAATAGTTCTTTGATGTATTAAAATGTTCTTACATTTAAAAGGGGGCTCAGGATTTAAAAATACCTCAGAGGACCAAGCAAATGTTTGCAGCAAAATGATGTATCTGGTCCTTTTCATGTTAAATATCTACTCATTAAGTGATTTGTAAAGATATGCCATATAAGACTTTTCTTAAACAAGAATCAGTTACAGGCAGTGTTACTAACTTTAAGAGTTTGTTAAAATGAGGGTTCTAATTGTACACCCAAAAAGTATATAGGAAACAAAAAAGAAATGTTAATTTTTTGAACACTAAGAAATAATTACCATTAATCAAAATAGCAATTTATAATATTCCAGAGTACTTTAAGGTAGCTAGATTATTTTAGTACTTTTTCTTTTATTAATCACTGCATAACCACACCCCACATTTGATGCATGCTACAAAAGAAGCACTGGCAACAAGGAGTTACAGATGACTGAGGCTTTGGGATGATAAAGTGAATTGCCTAATATTATATAGCTATTAATTGACAAGGCTAAAATTCAAATCCAAGTCTCCTGATTTTTGAGACAGTCTTTCTACCAATTCAATTTAATAAATATTTATTAAGCACCAATATGTGCCAGGCACAGCGTTAAGTGCTACCAAGTCAACTCTCATAAATGTTGCATCACAGATAAGGCTGGCTCAGTGTAGAGATGGTGCAGGCAGCTACCTACCAGGTTATGATTCTACAGACAACACATATTCCCCAATTATTAGTCAAAAATGCAACACATTCCAAATAGCCAAAAATATCTCCAGTGGATTGCTGTATTCCTACCTCAATTATAATTTCCTGTTATTCAGCCACTCCTCTAAGTGAAATAACAATGTAGTAACTTTCAGGAAATAGAACTTCGAGCAGTGGTTAGCTGATTATGTTGGCTAATTATCATCTTAGGACACAAAGCAGGGAAATTGCAGGGTAGGAAAGTCTGAGGGAAAGCATGAAAGTGAACACAACAGAGACAAGCTACTATCAATAGAATGTCCTTGATAACATGAGGGAGGATACTAGAAAATATTGGGAGGAGGGAAAAGCCTATTTTCTACTTAAATTAAAAAAAAAAATCTTTACACAATCATGTACAATTACCCCCTTTACTCTTTCTTTGTGACAAAGAAAAATAATGAAGTAAAAACATCCAATAATGAACAGTATATTCTCTCCTAGACATTCTGTCATGAAAAGAAAATTCAGGGAATACAGAAGCACACATTTCGAGCTAGAAAATGTCTCAGAGATCAAGTTCAATCATCTTAACAGATAAAATTAAGGCACAGAAAGGTTCAGTGACTTGCCCAAGATAACACAGTTGGTGTGTGTATGAGGCAAGATTTGAACCCACTTTTCCAGATTCCAAATATATTATTTTAATATCTGTTTTCTAGGATGCTCACTGCATTTTCAGTTACTCAGACTGCCTTTCAGTGGTCTCTTCATGTACACTGTGGGTCACCTGTATATTTTGTTTTCTTGGATCTGCTTATTTCACACTCTATTCTCACAAACTTCCAATTAATTCCTATTTTTTTTTAATCTCTTACTATATTATCAACATTCCATTAGATATTTACACCATTGTTTTTCTCAGTCATTTCTCAAACGAAGGCTGCCCACTTTGTGTCTAGCCTTGCCATTACAAAACAAGTGGCTATGAATATTCGTATATATTGTGTACTTTTATTTCTGTTGATATATTTCTCTAAACTCTACCTTAGAATTTACTCCCAGAATTTCAATGAAGAGTTGAATGAGAATGACTCCCAATTGCAGCAAAGGCAAAGCATTAATGTATTAAGAGGCAAGATTTGAAAACATCATCAATATATGTTTGATCCAGACCCATGTTTTGATTGTTATAGGGAATTCCTAACAAGAAAACTCTCAACCAAGGCAGATCAGCAATTATTGTGCAAATTATAGTTTTAGAATTGCCTGTGACATTGAAAAGTTAAGTCAATTGCCCAAGGTCACACAGACCATATATGGCAGAGGTAGGACTTAAACCTAGATCTTCCTGGCCCAATAATGATGATGACAATATTAATGACAGGACATTTATAAAACACCATAAACTCATGTTATCAGAAGTTCGACTCTTCCTCAATAGTCTTAGGTCTTAGCTACATGAACTCACCTATCTCTATCTTAATTTCTTCCTATATAAAATGAAGAAGCTGCTCTATTTAAATAACTGTTATTCTCTCTCTTTAATTTCTTTCAGTTTAACACCCTAATGGATGAAAAGAAAGGGCACAAGAAAAAGCCTATGACAAAAAGGAGGCAGAAGAAACTTTAAGAATAGACTCTTTTCATGAGACCAAGGTGCAGACTATGGCCTGGTACCAATAAAAAGAGGATTGCATACAACCCATATAAATGTATAAAACCTATAAAGCAGATCTTAACAAGGCACATAGCATAGTAACCATAAAAGTGTCCCTAAAATAAGTTCATTGATCTCTCATTAGTCATTAATTTCCCCCTTGAAACTTATATTAACATTTAAATTTTGTATATTTCTATTCATGCAGTGCTGTGCCCTCCAAGTAACTGAATTTCTCTCTGAATATCAGTTACATGAGGTTTAGGACCCTATCTTACGCAAAATTTCTACCTTCTACTACCAAGATGCTCTGCACAGAATGCTTTATAAATGTGTGTTGAAATGAATCAAAATCCAAGAGAAACTTGCAAAGAGCAAGCCAAATATGCTGACTTCATGATTCAATTCAGCCCTGTCTCAATAAGGTATATCATACTTACACACTGAAAGAATGTGTCAAGAATTTGAATATTTTCCTGACTGTGTGTCCTGATTGGTATCTAAAAATCATTTGCTAGAATCTGAGTTCTCTTAAAAGCCTGCTGCTATGTTTTGTTCAGGGGATTCTTAATAAGATAGCTTTCCAAAGAATGGGGAAAACATGTATTGATATGCCTAAGGCATCTGACTCTCTAAAATATGAGATGTTGCTTTCAATAAGAAGCTCTTTATTTACAATAGATAAGTTAATTCTTTTGAATAATGAAGGGGATTTGATTAAACAGATTAAGAGAGAAGTTACACAGATAAAAAAAGTTTTATAAAATAAATTCTGCTTGGGTAAGTTCACTTTTCTTCCACTGACCTTTTTATAATTACCAAATTATTCACAACCAAATCTATAATGGATATTCAAAGTTGGTTTCTGATCAAAAAATAAGAGAGAAGACCATAAAAAAGTTTTACTCTCATGAAACCTAAGCTTTTTAAATGATTAATATCAGTTCTGTAAGAAATTCTACACAGCCAGTTTGTCTTGTTTTTTAATTCATTTACAGAAACAGTACCTATAATAAAACATTACCTATAATAAAAATTATTCAAACACCATTGTGAAATTTTCAGGTTTATATTTTTTAAAAATCAACATGTAAATCTGTGATGCATTTTTTTTTTACACTTTACATAAAAAACTTTAACATAACATTTTTCAACATTAACTTTTTGTAAAATGTCCACATTTTGAGTTTATACACATAACAAATACTTTATAAACTAAAAATCTAAATTCCAATATACAATGAATTCAACTTTCCCATACATAATTATATGTACATTTTTAAAATTACAAGTTATCTGAAAAGTAGAAAAGAATTTTATATCAAAAGACCTCACAAACATTTCAACACATATAAAATACCAGAAAGCAAATTAGCCAATAGGAACTTTCTACACTAACTTGCTAGGACAAATTACTACTTTCACAGTTCTGATTCTATGTAGTTGTTTGTTTGTTTGTTTGTTTGTTTTTTAAATACCCGTTTCTCATATTTACAATATCTTTTATACTGATTCTGGTTCAATATAAGTTGGATAACGCTAAATTCATGATTTCCCCCCCAAAGGAGCACTGTATATTTCTCCACTGTCAAATACTAAACAAAATATTTCAGGAGGGCTCCCCTCAGTATGATAAGCTATATAACTTACCATTCAGTGCTTTGAAACAGCTTAAGACACTGTTTGAAAATACACATTAATTGCCTGTGGTCTGTAATTAATACAAGAACCAATGATCTAATTAAATCAGACAAAAACAGAAAAGTCAGTTAAGTACTGACTTAAGTCAGTACTTTAAAAAGTTGAGAAATAAGAATACAAAGCTGACAGGCAAAAAAAATTAGTTCAGTAAGCAATTTTTTTTCTAAGTAGAAAATAGGAATAGAATAAAGCAGTATTTTTAAAGATACAGGGAAGAGATCTTGTATAGTAAAGATATCCTATAATTCTCTGTAATTACTATTAAGAAGCATCATCTCAAAAAAGAAAAAGAAAGCCCAGCCAAGTAAAGGCTTTGATTATATACTTGAGTGATACCGAAGAATCAAACTTCTACATTAAAAATCTTAAGAAAATAAAAGTAAACATGACAATTGCTTTTTAATTGGTTTACTTTTGAAAAGAAATTATGTCAGACAATTAGTAAAAATATCTTCCTACTATAAAAAATTTTTTTGATGTTATAAAATTACAAGAGAAAGAACAATTGCTTTACACACACCTCACAATTTATGTTTGAACTGGAAGAACGAAAGTAAAATTACATAACATATCTAGACTACAATTTATTGCTGAATAAATGGTAGATAGTTTAAAACATTTACATAGTGCTGTCAATATTCAGTCATTACTTGAATATTAAAGTATAAGCACATCCCTATATACAAACAGTGGTAAGTATAACTAGTTCAAACCTGGATGTTTTTTAGGGAGTTCAGAGAATACAAAGGTTTTCCCTGAGCCAAATATGTGTGTATTTTAGTATTTCTGTATGCCTGACTATGTATGCTGGCAGGAAGAGATATTGGAGCCAAAACAACAAGAAGACTGCTGCTTTTAACTCATGCTACAGAATCCATTTTCCCAAAGAAATAAAATTGTACATAGTAGATGTTTTGGGATCAGTTCACAATAACCTATTTAACCTTGCATTGTGTAGATGAAAAAAAAAAAAAAATCTAATAGAATTGTAACACAATTGTTGGCAACGCATATCCTGAGTTAACTAACCTACCTACCTTACAAGTAAAATTGATTTTGTTGACTACTCTAGCAATCTAACTGTTATTTCAAACATTGTTTTGATAGGAAATTGTATCCAGAGTTCCGAACTGATCTATATTGGTATTATATTTGTATTGATATTGGTATTTGGGCTTAACAAAATTTTAAAATTGAAAATGGTTTCATGTAAAATGAGTTGTCACCTTCCTACCTCCCAACCTTACTCAAAATATTGACTTAAAAATTCAAAATTATTAAGTAGTTTGCTACTTTTTTACAACTGTTGACCAAATACAAAATTATTTTTGAACTACAAAACTGACACCTCCCAAAAAGCCAAAATATAGTTTAAAGTTTTAAAGTCAGTAGCAGCATTATCTATAATGTAATGAAGTATGAAATTCTAAAATGCCAAACAGAACCTCACCCTGAATGCCTAATTAGCCTTGCAAAGAATATTGTTCATTATGTATCATAGTCTTCAAACTATGAAAATCAAATATGTATTTTTAAGAACAATTAGTATAAATTCACTTCAAGTTTTTTTTGGTTTTTTTTAGCCAAAAATGCTACTTTCAAAATCATTATTATACATACAACCAATAAATACTAAGACATACTCCTGAGCAATAAATTAAATGATAGCTAGAAAAAAACTATTTTATCCCTATAAAAATTCTAAGGTTCATATGGAAAGTCAATTTGTTTTCCTATTCCAAGAGGTAACTTCTCGATATTTAAACATATTGTTTCCAGGTAGCTGCCAGGAGAAAATGCTTATTTACCTGAATAAAAAAGTAAGCTTTATGGGAAATAAAGAATTTGTAGTCATTTATATCTGCTAGAAATGATAAGCATCATACATTGACCTAACTATATACTTACATAATATACAATGCCAAAACAAACACACATTCAAATACCTCAAATACAAATGCTGATAGTGTACCATGTTTAGTCTTTCTAGCAGATTAAAATGCCTATTAAATGTTCTCTATGCATATACATATTTTAATTCTTCATGGATCTGTGATTTAACTGATGGAGGACTATAGCCCTTACACAACTTAGTAGACAATCTTTCAGAACTTTTATAACTGGATATTCATGACCCTAAAGTCAAATTAGTGATCCTCTCCAAACTTAGCTTAGCTTGTCCTCAAATGAAAAACATACTATCTTTATTCTCCTACTCGAAGTCTTTCCAGTTTAATTGAGCCTCTCAGAGCTTATACTCTGCTAATACAGTTTTTAAGAAATACAGTATTCATGGGTCCACATCACAAAAATGTTCTGGAGGAAGAACTTTTTGAAGATTTTAAGGAATTGGAATACACCCAGTCAGAATCACTACTTTTCTGTGGTATTACTAAATCCTAATTACTAAAAAGCAAAAATAATTTTAAGTTCAAAAGGGTCTAATTTCTCTTTCAGAGATGAAAAATGACTAAAATAGTTTTAACTTAGTCTGATTGTACCCAAAACCAGCTCTTATTGGGCAAATATCTATTAATAGAGAAAAGAAAAGCCTTGATTTTGAACACTTTTCTAAAGTAAAAAATAAAACTAATAAAAAAGATACCTCTATCCATTTCTCCCCCACCAAAAAAAAAAAAAAAAAAGCATCATGTTTTGTGTCTGAAAACATTCAGTAAGAACAAATGTGTAAACAATCTGTATGACTAACAATATACATTTCAAATTATAAAAGTGGTCCCACTAACTGGTTTCTATTTGATGTTTAGCAGCAAACGATTTATTTAAACCCCAGAGTATCTTTCTTAAAGCTTTGGAATTTCAGTTTTAACTATACATTTAAACTGATACCCAGAAAAACAGTATAATCTGAAATGACACAAATAATATTCTTAAAACTATAATCTTAAAACTATTTTCTAGGCATGCAATGCCATATGCATATAATTTTTAAAATCCACTAAACTAGTAATCCAAAATGATTGCTAAATGTATTGAATACTCTTAGTAGAAAAGCAAAATCTTTACAACTTCAAAAATAAGCTTTATAAAATACAATTATTCATTCTCAAATCTGGAAAAAAAATTTTAGCTAAATTAAGTTTCAAATAAAATTGTCTGAGGTTTGATGTCTGAATAACAACTCTATACACACAATTTGTAAACATTATGGGCTCAGATGGTTAATTGTACATGTCATTAATGATTACTGAGGACGGATAGCAAATGATTAATTTCAGTGCAATAATACAAATGAATTAAAGTTATCAATTCAGATACATTTTTTAAAATATGTAATAAAAATTAATTACAATTCCAAAGTATAAAGTTATTCTGTAGAGATTTTAAACTGGTTTAAAAGAAAAGGCTGTTGTCGAATTCTCCTCTTTTACACTATTCTCTAGTAAAAGCTTTCTTTTGATTAGCCTTCACAATATCATCAGGGGATGCGGATTTGAAGTCAAATGGTGTTATTACTTTGAGAGGACCTATTTCTTTGTCCTTTACTTCTTGAACTTGTCTACTGTAAAGAAAAGTCTTATAGAGGTCAAAGGTGTGTCTCTTGCAGGTTTTCGGTGGATATCGAAGACACAGTGTTGAAGCAAAAGCTGATGGTCTAGCAGCAAGGGCCTTTGTCCAAGAAAGAGAAAAAGCTGGTTTTCTAGTAATATAGCCTTTCTTGCTTTTCTTATTCTCTTTGGAGAAACTAGAATTTTTCACTAGCTTAGAACTTGGAACTTTAGCTCCTGATATTAAGATATTTGATTGGTTTTCTATAGGTTTTGGAAAGATCTCTGGGGTTTTTATAAGGACACTTAGATCAATATTTGAATCTACTGCAGAAGACTTTATTTCAGGTAAATCCAACATAGAAGGATCTTTTTTAATTTGAGATTTATCTACTTCATTAATAGATTCTGCAATTAAATCAGAAAGAGACAAATTTTCAAGATCTCTAGTAGGAGAAGCTTTAGAAAATGCCAAAGATGACAGAGATCCTGTTAATTCTGGTATTCCAGTTGAAGACTGATACTGAGTTATTTGTGACAATGGTGTGGATCCCAAACTCTTATCTGTAAAACTGGCAGAAGACTGGTTACAAAGATCAGATAAAGAAAAATACTGACTTGGATTATTTTCTTTGTGTTCTTGAAATAGTTCTGTGAGAGATGGACTTTCACATTTGGAAAACTGTACCCTGTCCTTTTCTAAATTATGTTTCTTGGAACACTGCTGAGCTGAAAGAACAGTTTCAGATAATTCTGCCTTTTTATTCTGAAGGTGACTTACACTGTTATCAAGGGTCATGTTTTCTAATGTGTTAGTTAAGTAAAAAGAACTAATACTTTCCATGTTGTTCTGTACTGGAATGTTTTCAACAATGGGTAGTAAATTACTTTCAATAGACAAAGAACTATCCGATCTTTTTGTCTGCATTAATGCTTTCAAATCTGGTCCTCCCTTATACTCAGAAATATCCAAGGAGGGAGACACAGATGAATCAGCTCCCAATAATTTACCATCTACACTATCTGAAATCATACTTTCAAGGTCACTTCCAGATGAAAATTTAACTTTTGGCTGACTGTTAAGAGATTCATAAAATGAATCATGTGGCATATCATTAATTAGGTCAGCTAATGACAGCTCTTTTGATGACTTACATGATTCTAGTTTCTTATCACTGTGAGGCCTGTCAAGTTTCTTTTTTTTATGTAGTAAACGGTGACTCAAGATATTTGAAGAATTACAAGATAATCCATCTTTAGGTACTGAGTCACAAAACTCAAAAGGGTTACTACTGCACCCTGAGTGGTTTACGGATGAAGGAAAAAAGCATTGAACATTATCAGTTGATACTTCAGATGAACAAAATAAGACTCCTTACCTTACAATAGCCAGTAATTTTCAGGTTAATGGTTCCAGAAAAAAAAAGTTCCACATATGGAGAAGACAGTCACAGCAACCAAAAGAAAACATGAAACGAGGCATTTAATTACTAAATGTTTCTTTAAAGAACTGAGACATGAATAAAGAGGTGCAGGTCATTATTTAAGAAATATTCTGAAGAATACTTTCAAGACATCGTTACCTTCCATTTGCAATTGAAAATTTTAACAATTGAAAAATATATTACTCAAAATAACTGTTTGGAGATGTATACTTATATTGTATTTAATTTATACTTTAACATATTTAACATGTATTGGTCCACCTGCCATCTGGGGGAGGGAGTGGGGGGAAGGAGGGGAAAAACTGGAACAAAAAGTTTGCAATTGTCAATGCTGCAAAATTACCCATGCATATAACTTGTAAATAAAAAGCTATTATATATATATAGCTACTGATGTAGGAAATGATTTACTTAAATGGGGTTTTTTTGGTAAATATTAGGGTTTTTTTTTTTTTATTTATCTTATTCAGGAGTACAGATATATTGCAAAATAAAAGTTAATATGAATTATCAGGGGTGCAATAAATCTGAATTCAAAATTTTTTAAACTGATGTTTTATTATTTTTGAATATGTACAGGAATTATTACTTAAGCTAATAACTGGTACTGGACCTTGAATCCTATTTTAGTGAAGTGAAGATTTATTAGTAGTCCAATTATTTTTATAAAGTGGATAATTTTGAGTAAATATCCCCTCTCTCTTTTTTTATATTATTTCCCTATAAAAGCCATCAACCTAAGTAGCCTTTGTGTAAATTATCCTAATTACTAAATTAATAAACTGTTAAATTATTAAGATTTTAACAGATCACTGGTTACTCAAATTTAAACCCAAAAATTTAATTTTAAAAAAGCCAAACAAAAGAAAACTTTACAAAACTCAATCTTTAAACATGTGCAAGCACCTAAGAAAAACTGCTTAAATAATTTTTCTTTAGTCTAAAATAGTTAAATCAGAAAATGAGACCTTGGTTAAATATTTAAATCCCACAATGGTCAGTCAATTTTGCCCAAATAAAGGCAGTTTCAGCCAACAACTTTGCTTTAACCTGAGTAAAACATTTTGCATATCCAGGACACTAGGTACAAAAAAGCTCAAATAATGTGAGAAAAGCCTAATATAAATACAAAAACAAAGGCTCAAATGTACTATGTAACAGCCCAATGTATATATAATATACAGCTTTCTTTTTAGTTTTAATATTAAAGCTAACTAATTTTCTACAAACAAAAACTGAATTTGGCTCTTTTATAATTTTAAACATTGAATGGATATCAGTTCCCATTTATATGATTTTCTAAGAAATGATAGTTTAAAAAAAATTATTAGTTAAATATCTAATCCCCAGTTTTGTTTCCACCATTAATTTCTATTTCCTACCTGATTCCTTTTTATTTTCACTACTAACAAGAAACTTACTAACTCAAATTTAATTTCATTTGATTTGATTTGCCCAGGCAAAATATAAAAACAAACAGTAAATGAGCCCAAAGAGAGACAATTAAGTGCATGAAACAGCATGACATCCTAAAAAATCCATCAATTAAGTAGTCAATATGAAGAGCAAGAGTTAAGTATATTCAAAACTTTGTCAAACGTTAACTTATTAAAAGTAATAATGGGTTTTAAGACAATTAATAGCATACCTTTTGTTGCCTTTCCCATGGAGATAGCTTCCTCACTCTTGGTCTGCTTTTTATTTTGCTCAAGCACCATAGCTAAAGCCTTCTCCACATCAAATTTACTTTGCAACACTGCTTCAATCATTGTTTGATCTGGGACATCATCTCCAAGCACCTCTCTCATGTGATCAAGGCATGAGTAAAGACGAGCTATGGCAAATAAAGGTCAAAAATACACATTATACAGTGTCACAAAACAACCCTAAACTTTCCAGATTAACATCCACATTTCTATATAGTTTGTAATACTATAAGCATGGCTAAAATCTATCATTTTTGCTTAAAGATTTTCTCAACAAAAAAACTTGCTTTTTTTTTTCTTTTGGACTAGACCTGTTTTTATTTGTTTAAGGAACCAACCTCAGAATAACAGAGAAACAAAGAGGTTTGGGGGTTTGTTGATTTGTTTGGTTTGTTTTACTATACCTTGATCAATTCCACTAAGCTGATGATTAGAAATAGAGTTAGCAGGTTCTTTTGTATCTTCATAGTCATATTCTTCTACTGGCTCAACAAATGATGATGGTTTATCATGTCTTGAGTAAATAAACTGAGCAGCTACAATATAAAAAGAACAAGATACTATAAATAAATAGTTCCTAAAAATTACCCAATATTTTTTATTGGGAGATGAAGTTAAAAATTATAGATGCTGATGTACCAATTATATCCATACATATATACGAGAAGAAATAAATGATACTGAACAATTAATCATCAAGAAATCATTTATATTTAGCTTTAAAATAAAGTCTCCCACATATACAAAAATGTTTATAGCAGTCCTTTTTGTAGTGGTAAGAAACTGCAAACTGAGTGAATGGCCATCATTCCTGTTTTTATTTGTTGAATGTAATGGAATATTATTGTTCTATAAGAAAGGACCAGCAGGATGACTTCAGAGGCCTGAAGAGACTCAAGTGAACTGCTACTAAGTAAAGTGAGTAGAACCTAGAGAACTCTACACAACAAGAAGATTATGTGATGATCAATTCTGATGGACTTGGCTCTTTTCAACAGTGAAGTGATTAAAGCCAGTTCCAATGGTCTTGTGATGAGGAGAGTCATGTGTATCCAGATAAAGGACTGTGGGAACTAAGCAGAGATTACAACATAGTATTTTCACTTTTTGTTGTTGTTTGCTTTCATTGTTTTCTTTCTCATTTGTTTTCCTTTTTAATCTGAATTTTCTTGTGCAGCATGAAAATTGTCGAAATATGTATAGAAGAAATGAACATATTTAACATGTTGTATTATTTGCCTTCTAGGAGGGTGGAGGGAGAAAAAAAATTTGGAACACAAAGTTTTGCAAGAGTGAATACTGAAAATTATGCATATGCTTTGAAAATAAAAAACTTTATATTAAAAAAAGAATATATAGCCTCATATTTCCATACACTCACTAACTGATGTAAGGTCCTAAACCTATACTAATCCTGCTTTGCTTTTCTTATTGCCCACTCGCTCTGTAACCCTTTGCAAGTGGCTTTTCCCATTACTGGTATCACCATCATCAACAGCTATTATTCATGTAGCACTTCAAGGTTTAGAAAGTATGCACTTTTTCATTTGTATATTTTCTCATTTAATCTACTGAAAACATACAAATTTCAGTAGTCTACTTATTCTACTGAATCGACTTTGTCCAAAATCACCAATCACTATCCAACTGTAAAAATGCAATGTACTTAATTCTGTGGTTGGACTGTATTTTTATGTTTCCGGCTGGCTATGTCTTTTTATAACTCTTTAATCATTTCTTCTCTTTCTCCTTAAATAGTTCTATTTCTTCATCTTTTCCCCTAAATTTGGACATATTTCAGATGTCTGCTCCTTCACTCTGCTTTTCACTCTAAGATTCTGTCTTCAGAAACCTTCAAGCCAAGAGAGTGTAATATTAATGAAGTCAAGGAAGAGGCATCTATCCATCCTGGTTTGATGAGGGTTTTGAAATGCTAATGGAAGATATGGTAGAGACATCCTACAGAAAGCGTTAAACTTTTTTTATTATAGAACTCTCTCGCAGTCAGTTAAAGTCTGTGGATCCACAACTCTTCTCAGAATAATGGTTTTAAGTAATGGAAGAAAATTATAAAGTCAGTAAGAGGTGAGATAGCAGAAAGTACTGTTTGCCTTACTTTGTATGCTCAGCATTTAACACAATGCCTGGCATATACCAAGAGCTTAATGTACATTTGTTAACTGATTAACAAAAAAGTAAAGATGAAAAACTAAAAGTAAAAGCACATGTCTGAAGAACTTCTGTCCTAGAGAAAGTTAAGAGATGTGGATCTGAAGCTCAAATCCTGTGGTGTAACTTTGGCAATCATCTATATAAAGTTGAAGCCTGGAAGAGAATATAATGGCCAGAAAAAAAAGTATATCAAAAACAGAACATCTCAGGAAACTAACTCCTACCTAAAAGAGCTGGGAAGAGGACAAAGATCAAAGAATTATATATTTAGGGTCGGAAGAAATTTTAGAGGCCTCCAAGTCCAATTCTCATTTTACAAATAAGTAAACTGAGGTCTTTATCTTTATTTTGAGCTGATCACTCAGCTACTTCTAACCTTAGGATACTCCCTCATATTGGAAAGAAGTTCCTTGGCTTTAGTAACTGCATATTCCCCCTGGCTTTCTTACTCTATGTTTTAAATTTCAATGGTTCCAGACTCAATAATCAATGAATATTTATTTATAATTTATAATAAACATATCAATAATCAATCAATAAACATTTATTAAGCACCAACTATGTGCCAGTAACTGTGCTAAGCTCTGGGGATACAAAAAAGGGCAAAAGACAATCAGGGACAGTCAGGACCTCAAGGTCAGGGAGCTTATTATTTATTGGGGTATTTAAAATAATTTGCAAACAAATATATGCAAAGCAAGCTATATATAGAATAAGTGAAAGATAATTAACAGAGAAATTATGCTAAAATTAAGAGAACTTTGGAAAGCCTTCTTGAAAAACATGAGATTTAGCTGGGACACAAAGTAAAGCTGGGAAGTCAAGCCTCCCAGGCAGAATGGAAAAGGGAAAAACATTCTACAGTTGGGGAATATTGAGAGAAAATGGCTGGTGATAAGAAATGGAATGTCTTGTTCTTGGAACTGTCATCAAGTCACACAACAAACACGTATTAAATCACACCTATGAACTACGCACTATGATTAAAAACTGGGAACACAAAGAAAAGTAATGATTGAATGAATGGATGGATGAATGAAAGGTTCCTGCTTTCAGAGCAGTTAACATTTATATATATAGTGAGGGATTTAAAGTTCATTAAGTGCTTTATTTTCTATGCATAATTCCAAAGTGTTTCCAGAATTTCTATACTTTGGCCCAAAGAACATTTTCCATGTGGTTGTTCTGTCCATCACCTCAAAATAAACAAATGTAAAACCTATAGGGTAATCATTTTATTTTCTCATAAAACTTAACTACTACTTTTGGCTATCAGGTTCATAATTTTAGCATATCATTAATTTTTCTTCTGATATCTCTTCTTATATCTATGTACCAAATTCAATTAATTTTATCTCTATAGCATTTCTGGCTTCTCTCTCTATTTCCAAGACTATCAACCTAGTACCATTGTCATTAGCACCTATCTGGAGTATTAAAAAAACTTCTGAAATGGCCCTTCCCTTCCATTCAACCCCAACTAATCCAAAGTAACATTTTTAACACATAAATATGGTCATATCACACTAATGCTAAAAATCTCCAATGAGACCCTATCACTTTAGTTCCAACTTAAGTTCACTCTTCTATGCCACCCTAGGTTTCCAGCCACATTTTATACCTCCACCTCTCCAAGCACCGTTATAGTCCATTCAAAGAAAGTAATTTTCTGACCCCTAAACTCTTTATGACTTTGCTCAGTTGATCCCTGAGCTTGAAATACCTTGCTCTTTCTCCTTACCTTTTGAAGCCCAACACAAATGTTATTTTTTTTCTGACTCCAATGATCATCCCACTAATATTCAAAACTCAAAGGCCACTGCCTAATATCTCTTAAGCATTTAGGCAGTAGTGTATATTACAGACATTTTTTAAAGGAATTGTATTGCCCTATTGGCAAGATCTTTGGAAATCAAACCTACATCATATCTAAACTTAATAGCTCCCAAGAAGAGTATAAAGAATGAATTTAAATATTCAATGCTTTGAAATTAATTTTTTCTCAGGTATAGTATTAAAAGCCACAATTTATATGGAACAAAAGTGCCTGTCAATTAGGGAACAGCTAAATTGACTGTATTTCATAAATGTTACCCAATATTGTTATACCACAAGAAAAGAAAAATTGAAACAATGGACACCTTAAAGGACTTAAATGATGATATATTTTCTAAAAAGGAACTCAATAATGAATATCCAACAACCCAACCTACACACTACTGATGATAAATTTTCCTAATAGCAAACATCTTCAGTCCAAATGAATAAGAATTCTTAAATGCTTAGTGAACATAAACTAAAGCCTTAATAACACCTTAGCCTTATTTTCAAGGTACTATAAAATCCATACAAATATACCTTTCTTTTTTTTTTTCTATGTAAATTCTCAATTCTAACCAAAATGGTCTATGAATTACTCTCCTAATTAGTACTTAATTGGTACTCAGAGTACAAATTGCTTCAACTATCACTGTTTCTCTTTACTTTTTTCCTTCAATATCCAGTCCCTCTTTCCTCTGTGGCCAACTTCTAAACTACTAATGAACATGTCTGTGACATTCATTCAGCATTTATTAGATATCATGGGTCTCAATTTCCTTAACTATAAATTAAATAGTCGGACTAAATCAAAGCTTCTTAAACTATGAGTCAGGACCCTTTATGAGATCATTAAACTGAATGTGGGGAGATGTGAAAATTTTGCAACAGTAAAATATAGCCAAATATTATCAAAAATTACCAAATATTCTGCCAAGATTTAATTCTTTATGTAAAAATAAACAAGCATATACATATTAGGATGCAAATTTGTTTGTCTTTAATAAATGGTAAAATATATGCATACCAAAGAATTGTTTTAAAATAATTTTTTTTTTATGATTTATCATCAGTGTTTATCTATTTTACATACCTGTTTACCCATGGTCATGTAAAAATTTCTCAGGCAAAAAGGGGTTGTGAGTGGAGAAAGTTTAAAAAGTCCTAGGCTACATGACCTATCTACAGATATTGCTGCTGTAGAACAATCCCTTCTACCTTAGGTTCTAAAGAGTTTGATAATGAGGATAGAATCTATATGGAAGACAAAGGTAATCAATAAAGCAGATATATTTGTTTCATTCAATTAGTGTTTGTTAAATCAAAATTTTCAACCTTACAATGATTGGTCAGGTAATTAAATTCTGCAGTAAAAAGGTACATAGTAGCTAAAATACAAAATACTCTCTTGCTTTAACAATCATAATCACATAAATAAAGAGTAAAACAAATGCAAGGCAATTAAAATTATCTATAGTATCACAAGAAAAAGGTTCGGACACTGATACATTGTTGGTGGAACTGTGAACACATCCAGCCATTCTGGAGAGCAATTTGGAACTATGCACAAAAAGTTATCAAATTGTGCTTACCCTTTGCTCCAGCAGTATTTCTACTGGGCTTATACCCCAAAGAGATACTAAAGAAGGGAAAGGGATCTGTATGTGCCAAAATGTTTGTGGCAGCCCTGTTTGTAGTGGCTAGAAGCTGGAAAATGAATGGATGTCCATCAATTGGAGAATGATTGAGTAAATTGTGGTATATGAACGTTATGGAATATTGTTCTGTAAGAAATGACCAGCAGGATAAATACAGAGAGGACTGGAGAGACTTGCATGAACTGATGCTAAGTGAAATGACCAGAACTAGGAGATCATTATATACCTCAACAACGATACTGTTTGAGGATGTATTCTGATGGGAGTGGATCTCTTCAATAAAAAGATCTAATTCAGTTTCAATTGATCAAGGATGGATAGAAGCAGCTATACCCAAAGAAAGAACACTGGGAAATTAAGATAAACTGCTTGCATTTTTGTTTTTCTTCCCGGGTTATTTATACCTTTTGAATCCAATTCTTCCTTTGCAACAAGAGAACTGTTCGGTTCTGCACACATATATTGTATCTAGGATATATTGTAACCTATTTAACATGTAAAGGACTGCTTGCCATCTGAGGGACGGAGTGCAGAGAGGGAGGGGGAAAATCAGAACAGAAGTGAGTGCAAGGGATAATGATATAAAAAAATTACCCTGGCATGGGTTCTGTCAATAAAAAGTTACTTAAAAATAAATAAATAAATAAATAAATGAAATAAAATAAAGAAAAGGGTCCAGATATGTATTCACTCAAAATTCAAAGACTACTGATACTCTTGCTACTTTTAAAATCTAGAGCTTAGGCATCATGCTGTTAAATAGCAAAAACACTTAAATGATGGCTGCTGTGAAGGAGGATTTTCACTGTGGGGCAGTGACAGCTAACACAATTCCAAAGCCAAACTATCTTGCCCCACTCCAAAGTGTGCAATCCAATCAGTCTTTGTAAATAACATTACCAAACCCAGAGAGTTATCTACTTATCTAGGTATCTCTATGTGCTACACACTACAAACTTAGCTAATGCTAGAATATTGTACATTAACATTGGACCTAAATCTATGACGAATTAACTCTAGCATCCTGCCAGAAATTAAAAGCATTTAACACATTTATTTTACTCCTATGTTTTTTATTTTAAGAATGGTGTGGTCCCTTGGCCACTTGTTTAGAGATATTTTAAAAAAGTAATGACAGTTGAAACCTCCCTAAAAGAACTAATATAGAACTTTTCTATCTTCCTATAAAATACAATGAGATTTTTATAAATCACACTGAAAATTACTGCTGAGGGAGAAAATATCAAAGTACAAGCATCATCTATATCTAGCCTAATCTTAAGACAATGACCTCGGAGGTGTTTAAGATTTTAATAATAAAAATAAAAAATAAAATATACCTACTAGAAAACGAAAAACCCAACTTCTAGATCCATAACTTCAAAGCTAAGATGATCCAAACAGAGTTGTAAAGCAAGGGAAAAGAAAGGGGGATGAATTAAGCTGTATTATCATTAAAAAAAAAAAAAAGCATCAAAGATTTAGAACAAAGAAAAAAAAATCAGTTTATTCAAAACAGTTTTTTGTTCAAACATCTTATATATTTAAAAAAAAACTAATTATCATTTGAGTACAATAAAAATAGATATCATAAAATGATCATTATACTCCTTCACTCCATTTCAGCCATTCATAGAGTTCACTATTACCCAACAATTATTCTAATCTCCACTTGACACCTGACCATAATAACTTCTCTTTATACCTCATTTTTCGGCCTTTGTAAGAACTTTTAGAATTCTTTTACTTTCTGAGGTCACTACTACTGCTCAGTTCCTCTCTCCAATCTCAAGCTGATGGCCATTTTAACTTAATCTCAAAACTATGTTGACTACACTTTCTAAATTCATGCTATCCAGTGTCAACCTTCACTTGAACAAATCAGTACTGTTATACTCTTCGAAAATTCTTATCATACTCCCTACAGAAGGGATTCCAAATTTCATTTCTCCTAAAGCCTCTCACTTGCCCTTTCCACTCTAAACTGAGGACTTTGACTCTTACTTTATACTCAACTCAAGTTAACCATTTCAACTTTATCTTCTGCCTTCTTGATTTACTCATTATCCATTTCTTGCCAAACTACAATCCATCATCTTCCCCTGCCATTCCTACTGATTTGTACCTAAAAGCAGCTGCAAGAAGTTTCATAATTGTGCTAAATGGGCACATTAGAAATTCAGGTTATACAATATCAACTGGATCTTCCCTGCAGCAAGAAGGTCTATTTATTATTTAATATTCCCTTTCTCACTTCCCACAGAAGTTTTCAAGACTTTTTCTCTCACGCTTTTCTTTCTTTCCTTTTAAATTGAGGATCTTGTGTTTAATTTTCCAAAACTAAGCCATTCAACATGACCTCTATCAACTTCCAATTCTTTTTACCTTAAAACCACTTCTGTTTCTCAATCTTTCCTCTTTTCTTTCTTGCCAAGGCTAACCCTTCTAATGTAGCCTTGATTCTATACTAGCCCATCTGCTCTACCAGACTAATCCTTTAAAAATCTTCGAGAACTTACTATTCCCTCAAGCTACCATCTTATATCTCTTCTCTCCTCTTCAGCCAAATTCCTAAGAAAAGAGGCCTATACTTGTTACCTCTACTTCCTGTCTTCTCATTCTTCAATCCTTTGCTCTCTGGCTTCTAAACTCACTGAACTGTAATTGCTTGATCCAAGTTACCAGTAATTTTTTCACTATTTTACCTATTTCCCCCCCACTAATTACTCTTCTTTACCTACCTGGTACATCTGACAGTGTTTACTACTTTCTTCTCCTAGGAGTAATTTTCCTTAAGTGAAGATGTGAACATGTGATCCCACTCAATTAATTCCAGTGGCCTCAGATCTCCTTTACACTTAAACATGAACTTTTAAAGCCATTCTCAATCTTGGCCCCATCTATCTTCCCAGCCTTACTATACATCCCCCATTGCGATCCAGCTACATTGGCCTTTTCTCTCCTCTCTGAGTTTTCATAATACCGATCTTATCTAGTTCTTTTCTACCTTAATTAACCACTAATCAATCTCCCTTGAAAGCTGTTCATATATAGTCAAACATTTATATTTATTTGTATGTGCCTATATGTACACATGCACATATACACATATACGTATATAAACAAGTACATGTGTATTAATACACACATATAAATATTACCCTCTAACTATTGGAGATCCCCAAGATTATGTTCTAGGTCCTTCTCTTTTTTCCATCTCCACTCACTCATTTTCCACTTGGTTGTAGTCTTTTGGATGCTCCATCATCACCGAAGGAACTTCATCATCCTGAAAGATGAATTAGTATTGATACTAACACTTCACTAGAGTTCTCTGCCCCTGGTGAGTGGAGTGATGATTTCCTCCCAAAAACTCCATTTAAGGAATGTGCCCAAGTTAATCATCTCTATATTTTCCATCCAGATGCACTACCAAAACATTCTGCTTATACATCTCACCATTCCAGACCATCCTAAACACATCTGCCAAAGTAATTTTTCTTAAGTGCAAATGTGAACATGTGACATCACAGTTAATTCCAGGGGTCTCAGATCTCCTTCATACTTAAATATGAACTCCTTTTAAAGTGCTTCAAATACAGCAGTGTTTCTACTGAGCTTATATCCCAAAAAGATCTTAAAGAAAGGAAAGGAACTCACATATGCAAAAATGTTTGTGGCAGCCCTCTTTGTAGTGGCAAGAAACTGGAAACTGAATGGATGTCCATCAAATGGCTGAATAAATTATGGTATATGAATGTTATGGAATATTATTGTTCTGTAAGAAATGACCAACAGGATGATTTCAGAGAGGCCTGTGAGAGACTTATAAGAACTAAGTGAAATGAGCAGAACCAGGAGATCATTATACACGGCAACAAGACTATATGATAATAAATTCTGATGGATGTGGCTCTCTTCAACAATGAGATGATTCAAACCAGTTCCAATTGTTCAGTGATAGAGTCCTCTACACCTAGAGATAGGACCATGGGAACTGAGTGTGGACCACAATCTAGTATTTTCATTCTTTCTGTTGTTGTTTGCTTGCATTTTGTTTTATTTCTCAGGGTTTTTTTTTTTCCTTCTTGATCCAATTTTTCTTGTGCAGCAAGATAACTGTACAAATATGCATACATATTTATATTTAAATTTAAAATATATTTTAACATATTTAACATGTATTGGACTACCTGCCATCTAGGGAATGGGATGGGGGAGAAGAAGGAGAAAATCTGGAACAGAAGGTTTTGCAAGGGTCAATGTTGAAAAATTATACATGCATGTTTTGTAAATAAAAAGCTTTAATTTAAAAAAAATTAATTTCTATGTTGAAATATTTTCTCATTCTCTCCTAAATGCTAGTAGTTCCTTCCCTCCCAAACTACCCTTATGGTTAATTATGTTACATATATTTGTATTCACTTTATATTTATACTGCATATATTTAATTACATAATTATTTTCTCCCCCATTTGAATGTAAGCTCTTTGTGAATAAAGACGGCTTCCTTCCCAGTGCCTAGCACATAATAGGTATTAAATAAATGCTTGATGGAAGAACAAAACTCCAAATAGCAAGCACCATATAATGAAAAAAGGGATAGATTTGAAATCAGAGGGGTTAAAATCTGTCTTCCAATTTTCAAGTCATTTCAACTAAATAAAACATTAAGTACCTATTCTACCCTTAAATTGCCTTTCATATTACAAATATGCCCTACCTCCTGGAAATTATTTTGAATCTATTTTATCTTTAATTGTGTATTTTTTATTTTATCCTCATTAAATCTGAACACCTTGAAAGCAGAGACTGTTTTGTTTTTACCTCTGTTTAAAAGCACCTAGCAGCACCTGGCATGCTAGCCACTTAATAAAGACTTCTTGATTTCAGTATCAAAATAAAAATAGAAAAAAACAGGTCCTCTTCTCAAAAAGATTACATTACCATGTGTGTGACCTTGGGTAAGCCACTTAGCCTGTCTGAACTTCAGTTTCCTCATCAGCCCAAATTATATTTGAAGCTATTTTTTGTCAAAATAAGAATAATAATAACTTTAGATGAATTTTAAAGATATCATATATGTATATATTTCAATATGTATGTGCTTATTACTTATGTAATATACACATGCATACATATACTTGTTATTCAGTCATTTCAATCATTGTCTGACTCTCTGTGATCCCATTTGAAGTTTCTTGGCAAAGATACTGGAGTGGTTAGCCATTTTCCCTTTCATTTTACACATGAAGAAACTGAGACAGTCTTATGTGGCTTTCCCACGGTCACACAGCTAGTAAGTGCCCTTGGCTGGCTGTGAACTTAGGAACTTTGAACAGATTTCAGCTCTATCCATTGTACCATCTAGCTGCCCACATATGCATACCTACATGTATACTGTATATTTACACACACACACACACATATATATATATTTGGGTGTGGGTGTATGTGTGTAAAAATTCCCTATTCAACCTGATGCCAAGAGCTTTCATTTTATATCTGTAACATCTCTCCCATGTGCTTCTTTCTCTCATCTGACACTGCTACCACCTTGCTGTATCCTCATCACCTTACACCTAGACTATTATAATAGCCTTGTGGTTGTTCATTCTGCCACGTCTGTCCCAACTTCAGGACATTCTCCACTTGGCTGGATCAAAATGATCTTCCTAAAGTACAGGTCTGACTATATTACTCCCATCCCCTCCTTCAATCAATAAGCTCTAGTAGTTCCCTATCACCTTCAAGATAAGATAAGAAATTCTGTTTGGCACTGAAAGCTTTTCATAACCTGTCTCTACTCATCTTTCCATTCTTCTTACACTTTAAGAAAACGCCTCTCCTACACCCAACCATACTTACAACACACTCGGTGACACTGACCTCCTTGCTGTTCCTAAAACAAGATACTTATTTTCAGTAGCTGTCCCCCATTAATTCCCTCCTCACTTCCACCTCTTAGCTTCTTTTGAGTCCCAACTAAAACCCCACCTTTTCAATAAAAACCTTTCCAGATACTCCTTAATTTTACTTAATTCATTATCTCCAATTCCTCTGGCATATAGCTTGTTTGTACACAGTTGTTTGCAATTAGAGCTCCAAAGGAACTTTTACCTTTTTTGTATCCCTAATATTTAGCATAGTACTTAGCATATAGAGTAGGTGCTTATTGTTAACTGACAATGTGTGTTTGAAGACCATCAAAAAGCCCATTATATTGCCAAGAATTTTGATATTTACCAATCCTTAATTTCTAGGTAAAAAAGGCAATTCTACCAAAGTTCTACTTATAACCAAAATATCAGTTATTTTTGGAATTCTAACCTAAGTTTCTAACTCTAAATGCAGTACTCTTTAAATTCCCATCTAGGACTAAAATAAACTACTGAAGAAATACATTAGAGGGTGAACTTTCCTCCATTTCCTTATCTACAAAACAGGGACTATAAAAGCACTATGTTCCCAAGGTGAGAGTAAAGATAAAAGAAGATAATATCTGTCAAGTGTTTTGCAAATCTTAAAATGATATATAAATGTTATATTTTAGTAGTAGGAATAAAAATAAAATCATTTAACTGAATTCATTAGCTTTTTTGAAAGTGTAGAATGTTTTGAAGATGAGATTGGATTTAAAGAAGCAAGCAGTCTTTCTTCTTATGGTACTTGAATGAAATAAAAAGAAATTGGATAAGCCAGATTCCCAGGCTGATTACACTTCTAAGTGCTGGCACAAAATAAATTCACACAATAAAATGCTAAAAACTGAACATATGCATAAATTAATTTTGTTTAAGCTAATTTAAAAATATTCTGATAACAATACCTCATTGTGCATCAAGTGGCAGTGTAAAAACAAAAAGCATCAATAAACTTTTGCCTCACTTTCCATTAACATGTAAAAACAGGACTTTTAGTATGCTACATGTTGTAAACAAGTACATCAGGGCTGCTTTAAGTTTAATTTGATAGAAAAAACACTGGATTGTCTCAGAAGATGTAGCTCAGGTCAGAAAACAGTATGAAATGCAATTAATAACTTCATGGATTAGACTATACTAACTCTTTTAAGGATTTTTCTAGCTCTAATAGATATTTGTAAAGAGAATATAATGACAAGAAATTTTTAGATAAACCAAATATCCTTTGACATGATGGTAAATTTGTTCTGAAGAAAAAAAAGAGGTGCTTATAAGAAAAATACAGAAAACTCGGCAATAAAACTAAATAGAAGATTAGAGGAAGCTAATGAAGAACTTCAGGAGGCCAACACCAGTTGTCCTGATCTCTGAATGCCACTGAACTCTGATGACTCTGGAGGAGAGTGAGGCTGCTGACTTTTCAAAACAACCTTGCCTCACTTAAATCCAATTCACTTTCAAGTCAAGAGATCATTTTCCTGATGTCATTGGTGCTCTTCAAGAATAATGGAGAAGAAGGAGGAGGAGGCGGAAAAAACAAGAGCCAGAAAAAATTACTACAAAAAGGATATATACAAGAACCACTATAAAGAAGAAACTTATTTCTTCAGAAATATAAGAGGGAATATTCTCTTCTCTCATCCTGTCCTATTTCTAAATTATTCCCAAGGTGAAAAGAAGGCTCTGAGATAACAAGACTTAGTAGTCAAAATACTATTATTAACCAGGAGTCCTGTCCTTGAACTTTTAAAAATGTTTTGCTAACTGTATTTAGTATAATTGAGTTACTACACATTTTATTTTTTATAATAATCATTCTGACATAGGATCCGCAGGTTTCACTAGAGACATATGGCTAAGAAAGAAAATGGATAAGAATTCCTACTCTAGAAGTTGTAAATCCATTCTTTCCACTGCTACCTATCCTAGCTCCAGGATTGCTCACATCAAGCAGCAATTCCAACTTCTAACCAATGTTATCTCCAGTTCTATCTGCCTCCCACTCTCCTACCCAGATTATCTAACCTGATCTTCACCCAAATTCTAAACCTGCCCCAGTACCTGTAATGAAATGCACAGGAGAAACAGGCTGTTGCTTAAGGAAGAAAATAAAAGATTTTAGCCAGGAACTAAATTTCCCTAAGGCTAACAATTGATTTTCAAAATCTGAAGCACACCCTCTCCCATCAACTCCCTCCAAAATATTCACCAATTCTACTTCCAAATTACGAAAGCTCTACCAACATCCATATTACTAGGAAGAAAAAACGAGATACGCTTCTGATATCTTAAGGTAAGAATCCCGAGTATATTTTTACCAAAGTAAACATTATTTATTATCGTAAGATATGTTCTGTAGAAGTGCCATTAGTAGAATATTATACATCAGGTATCACATATGCAACACCACCATCCATCTCTAATTTATATATTTAGTGATACCTCATTACATATCATTAATTGGTTACAAAAGGTATGATGAGTACCAAACAAATTTTTCCCATAAGGAGTACAGCTCTAGTCCTCAGCCTAACCATCCGTCCCCAACCAAATTCTCCAAAAGAGCAAGTGGGGTTTCAGCAGAGAAACAAGCCAGTTCATCCAACCAGGCTCCTCCCTTCTGAGAAGAAAAGCAACCTTTATACTCTCTCCATTCCACACTGTTCAAACTTCCCTTGGAAGGAGATTTTTTTTTTTTTTTTTTAACATGGGGAGTGGGAGGAAGGTTAGATATGGAAGCTACAGTCCTGAGCATAGGACTGCAAGGAGTCCTGGGTCCTCTATTGCTGTCATTGCCTCCACCTAAGTTCCTGCCAGTGGTGCTGCTACTTCTCTTGCTGAGCATGCAGGCTGCACTGTGCCCCTCCCAGTACCACAATTAGGGAGACCAGGATACCACACAGTGCAACCATTTTGTACTACATGAACTTTATGACCTGCCTGTCCACACAACTACATTAAACCAGGGTTTCTCAAACTTTTTAAATAGGGGGCCAGTTCACTGTCCCTCAGACTGTTGGAGGGCCAGACTATAGTGGGCCTTTAAATAAAGAAACTTCATAGCTCTGGGTGAGGGGGATAATCATCCTCAGCTGCCGCATCTAGCCCGCGGCTATAGTTTGAGGACCCCTGCATTAAACCATGCTGCCTTTTCAGGTAGATAATAGACTAAATAAGTTTTTGTGGTTCAGACCTGGCATCTAGTCACCATTTTTATAATACTGTTTCTCAGAGGAAATGTATTCCAAAGTACCAAATAATCAACTTGCATGCAAATTTTTGGAAGTGGGAAGCTACATTAATAGAAAATTTATAGAACACCTCAATATTGTCAATATACAAAAGTCTCAATGCAGAATTCTGCTCCAATCTTTTTCCTATATTTTTGTACAGGAAAAAAGTATTACAGCACTGCCTCAAACTTTACACAAGACTACCCACAAAACATCAATGAAATGACAATTCAGTCCTCTTAATATTTTGGGAGTCGCTATACATGAATTATCTAATAACTATTAACAGAAAATAAAAAGTAAAAAGCTTTGCCAAAAACATCTGTGAAATTTTATAATATTATTCAATATATTACCATTCCAGCATAAGCAAATTAGAATTAGGATCATGGGATTATATACTTCAACAACAATACTATATGATGATCAATTCTGATGGACATGGCCATCTTCAACAATGAGATGAACCAAATCAGTTCCAATAGAGCAGTAATGAATTGAACCAGCCACACCCAGCAAAAGAACTCTGGGAGATGACTATGAACCACTACATAAAATTCCCAATCCCTCTATTTTTGTCCGCCTGCATTTTTGATCTCCTTCACAGGCTAAGTGTACAATATTTCAAAGTCCAATTCTTTTTGTACAGCAAAATAACTGTTTGGACATGTATACATATATTGTATTTAATTTATACCTTAACATATTTAACATGTATTGGTCAACCTGCCATCTGGGGGAAGGGGTGGGGGAAGGAGGGAAAAAGTTGGAACAAAAGGTTTTGCAATTGCCAACGCTTAAAACAGGGGTCCTCAAACTTTTTAAATAGGGGGCCAGTTCACTACCCCTCAGACTGTTGGAGGGCCAGACTATAGTAAAAACAAAAAATTTGTTTTGTGGGCCTTTAAATAAAGAAACTTCATAGCTCTGGGTGAGAGGGATAATCATCCTCAGCTGCCACATCCAGCCGCGGGCCATAGTTTGAGGACCCTGGCTTTAAAATTACCCATTCATTTATCTTGTAAATAAAAATCTATTTAAAAAAAAAAAAAAAAAAGAATTAGGATCATAGGACTTACAACGATGAAACCTGATAAATCATTTTACAAATCTGAAGGAGCAGATGTAGGATTCTCAAATGCAGTTCACATGACTACAAAATCAAGAGCCATTTCACTAACACTGCATTCCACACCATCCAAAAAACAGTATTTCTCATCTCCAACACACAAGGGGAAAAAGCATGCATCTCATTTTTCTACAAGTTGGTTAAAAGTTTAGTTTTATTTATAGTTGAAACTCATGTCTTCAAATGTATATTATTTATCATCTAAGACAATTCAACCATTAAGTATAAAGTGTTTTTTAAATAAGAAATGTTGCTGGATAACATGGTTACAAAGTTAAAATGAAAAACAGTCCAACTCTCCAAGAGTTTACACAATGTAGCATTCTTCCACTAATTTCAGGTATAGAAAATCAGTACTTTTTTATCCATCACCACCCCCCCCCCAAAAAAAAAAAACACTTTGCAAGACTCTCAATTTCATCCAGAATACATACCTGTTGATGGTGAAATACAATAATCATCCTCTACAGACTGGCCATAGAGATCATCATCTTCAAAATCTAAATGAAATATACAGTAAGTTAAAATAAATATCAAATGATCTTACATTCTAATCAATAATGCTTCCAACATTAAAATAAACACATCTACGTTAAGGAGACCCTAGAATATGTTATTCTAATAATTGTTTCAAAGACTATTTCTATTTACTTTCCAATGGGTATCTACTTTGTTTCCAGTTCTTTGCTACAAAAAGTATTGCTTGCTATGAATATTTAGGAAAAATGTTGGACCAGTATAAATGCCCAGTAATGGAATCAAAAGGCTGAACAGCTCCAGTACATCTTTCTATTCAGCTATCAGCAAATTTTTTATCACCCTTCCCCCACCCCATTCAATAAACTCTACTACTTTCCTATTAGTTATAGTTTCCAAATATAAAATTCTCTTTTTGGTTTTTAAAATGTTTCTTAACTTGGTTCTCTCCTACCTTTTCAGTTTTCTTATGCTTCGCTTTCCCCTCAGGTACTCTCTGATCCAGTTATACTAGCCTCCCTATTTTTCCTCACACAAGATACTTCATTTCCCAAATGAGAGCATTTTCCATTTGCTATTTCCCATGTCATTTCATATGAAATGCCAGGCTGGATGATTTTTTTTTGTTTACCAAGAAAAATATCCACAATCTCAGATATGGAGATATCTTTCTGATGGCATAAAGTGAAAAGAAATTAAGATGCCTCCTGACAGATGAAAGAAGAAAGCATAAAAGCTAGTTTGAAGCTTAACATCAAAAAAACTAACTGGTCCCATCACTTCCTGGCAAATAGGAGAGAAGCTGGGTCAGATTTTATATTCTTGGATTCACTGCAGGCAGCAACAGTAGACATGAAATTAAAAGATGCTTGTTTCCTGGAAGGAAAGCTATGGCAAATCTGGACAGCATACTAAAAAGTATAAACACTACCTTGCCGACAATGATACATATAAAGTGTCAAAGGTATGGTTTTTCCAATAGCAAAACACGGCTGTAAGAGATAGAAGAAGATAGATAGCCCTGGCATGCTATGGTCATAGAGAGTTAGAAACGACTGAACAACATCCCTCATGCCTGGAACTTTTCTCTTTCTTCATCTTTACTTCGTGGCTTCTATGGATTCCTTCAAGACTTAATTTAAATTTCACCTTCTGTGAGAAGCTTTTCTCAGTACTCCTTATATAGTGCTTTCCCTCTGAGATTCTTCTCCAATATATCTTGGAGGTTGTTTGCAACTTATCTCCTCTAATAAACTATCAGCTCCTAAAAAAAGCAGGAACTTGGTTTGTGGTTGTATTTTTTTTTTCCTTTGCATCTCCAAAACTTTGGATAGTGCCTGGCACATACCAATTCACACAATTCAAAGGTGTCTTTCATTTCAGTTCTGTTGTGCAGAGTTTCAATTAATTTTAAGTATATCTACATTTCTACAATCCCCTCCAACACTAGTTTCATCTTTCTTTATATGTGAATTTGAATGTGAGGGAAACTCCCAATTGTTTTAATTTTCTTTTTCAAGTGGCTGAGTTTTTGTCTAGCTAATAATTCTGTCCCTGTATTTAAATTTTTTTGAACATTTATATTTCATATTGCTTCTCCAAGAAAATAAAATACCATGCACTACTATCTTTAGAATGTACACTCTAAGTTGCTGTTTAGGCCAAAATGAGCTATCTACCTATCTTTTTATCCAAGCAACACTGTAATCAATAGAATATATCTTAATATAACTGGCGGAGCTTACTGGTAGAAACAGTAAAATCATTTTCCTGTTATCTATTTTCACGTCTTATTATTTCAAGAGACATTAAATTCTAGAAAAACAATATACAGTTTTATTTCCCATACTACAGCATAAGCTCGATGTAAACAGCATCTTTCTCATTATGGGCTTAGCAGTATTCTCTTTATACAGTAGGAACAAATATTAGTTAATCTGCTGAAATAAACTAAAGATGTATGCCCATAACCTTAAAATAATTAGATTTGAGTGCTTATTGGTTTATTAATTTCAAAAGGGTCAGGAAAAATAGCAAGAATCCAAAAAGTGGAACCCAAAAATAAAAGGAGGGACTGGCACAAGTCTGCAAATATATTTAATAAATTGTTACTTTTAACACAAAAATCATAAAAAATAAGTTAAATGCTAATCAGAAAGGAATTTAACTAATTTTCAAAGTCCATGAAAAATTTGTTAGAACCAGAACCAGGCGCAGAGGGAGAAGATCCATGAGCAAACAAAACAAAAAACTAAAATTTACAACTTTAAGTGAAACAATCATGTTCAATTTTAAAAAGTAGCCAACTAAAGCATATTAATTCTTCATTAGCAATTTTTCTTATGAAACATAAATCAAAAAGCATTTCAAAATATATTAATCATTCGAAAGACATTTATTTCACAAATGACTTTCTATTAAAAATTTTTTTTTGGCCTTTTCACCATGCTGACTCATGTTTTGAAAGGATTTGTTAATTCTAGAAAGTCCGTATTCTCACCGACATGTAAGACAAACAAGATGAAGAAAACTGATTCTGACATATTTAAAATGGTTATGATGTCACCAAATATTCCAAAGAAAACATGGCAACCTGAACTAAGGAGAGACAATAAACTGAGGGAAAAATTTAGGTGTTCAGTTCAAAAACAAAATGTACACAGATAGTAATAATTAATTCTATTCACATATTGTTTTGTTTTCAGATCTTCCACTTAATCTTATGTTTACTTAAACATCTATGATCTACAACATTTAGACAAGTTTTAAAAGGTTTCCATTTTAGGCAATATCAGGAACTAACAAATATCATAATGGATAACTGAGAGATTTACAACCAAAAAAATTGTATAAGGATATGTCTTGGTTGCTTTGAAAATACAAATATTTAAAGCTTATATCCCTAAATCCCCATCTTTCTTTGAAAACTCTACTGTAACTTGCTTACATTAAAGAAACATTTAAGTGCCTTCTGTATGCTAAGAACTGGAACTAGAGGATAAGTGAAGGGGAAAGATTTGCTCTCAAAGCGCTTATATCTAATAGAGGAGACAGTTTTATAAATTACCAAATTTGTTACTGTCCCTGAATTTAATTATATGTTTTAAAATAATTACATCCATTTATTTGATATCCAGTAAGCAAGTAAGTACTTTTTTTCTGTCATCCTAGCCATGACCCACAAGACTTGCACAGAATTTAGTTACAATCTCTCTTAATCGATTCTCAGGTAAAAGTCACTGGTCTAAAACTCCTAATTTAGTAGGAAAGTCAAAGGGAACAAAGCTAAGACAGTTCAGTTCATTCATACAATTCTTGAGTACACAAGACAAAAACACAGCTCTTTCGAATACTGAACATTTTTAATACTCGTATTTATATCAAAAGAGTAATCCTTAAAATCCTAAAAATTTAACTTCAATTGTAGACTGTCACAAAAAAATTTCTCCAAACTGGGTAGTGGTTTTTATTTGTTCGTTTTAAAGGAGCGTGTGTGTGTGTGTGTGTGTGTGTGTGTGTGTGTGTGTGTGTGTGTTTTTGGGGGGACGGGGTGGTTAAAAGAAAGAGCAATGCAAAAAAAAAAAAATGTTACTCTTGGAAATTCTGGCAGAGGGGAGCAGACAAGAGGGACAGGCACTAAAGAAAGCATATGTGTGTGCATACGCCTCCCAGAATGAGATTTACACTGCACCAATAAGCGCCAACTATGTGGCAGGTACTAAACACACCAAAATCTTTACCTTGCCAAATTCCTACCCAACAGAGTACGCACGCTGCCCACGTAACAAATGAAAAATAATGACCATGAGTGGTATCACCCCTAGCAGCTGGGTCAGCTTCTTACCCTCTCTGACAAATCTTTCTCTTGTCCCATTTGTTTGTGTCAAACGAAACCCCACTAGTTGTCCTGGTCTCCACGCTCCGAAATCACCACTCCGGGACTCGGGATTTTGAGAGAAGCCAAAGGGAAGGGGCCGAAGAGTAGGCCAGGAGATAAGGAAAGGTAATGGTAATGAACCCCATAGGGCCCAAGGCCGCAGCCCAGGGTGGCAGGGGGAAGGACTGGTCTTTGTACTCACCTTCATCGTAGTTGTAGCCTCGGACGTTCCTGTGCCGCGCCATACCGACCACAGCGCCCGCCCCTCCGCTGCGCCCCGCTGCTTCGACCCCCTCAGACTATCTTTTTCAGATGCGACCGCGATAACCACAGCAGCCTGGAGAGCGCTCGGACGCCATGTTGGCTTCCGGCACAGCGCTCCGCAAAGGTTCTGCGCACGCGCGATGACGCAACGACGCGACGACGCGACGAACGTCACCGTCTGCCGAAAACGCATGCGCGCTGAGACTTCAAGCACTCCACCCACTCCCTATTTCCTCGGCATCATAGGGATGATTGGTAGTACGCCAGGACATTACATTACACCACTTGAGCCTGGTAGGAGGCGGGGCTACCCCAGTACCGACCTCACCACGTGGTGCCGCCTAGATCTGTGCACACGTGAAGTTTGATTTGGTTCCAGTTAATTGAGTAGAGCAAAGCTGGTCCGAGTTATTGTCATAAGAGTCAATAAGTCATTCTGCGATATTTGGTAGAAAGGTGGAGATAGGGATGTAAGACTGAAGTTGGAAAAAAGTTGAGTTTATTGACGTTGACGGACGAGACTATACCGTGGGTGGACCAGCAGTGGGCGTGACTTGCTAATCCTTGAAGAAGTGTGCTCTACCCGTCTTGATGGACTAAATTTGCATAATGAAACGCGTATTTTATGATTTGGTCAGGTGGAATTTGTTTTGCTTGACTATGAATATTTGTTGCAAGGTTTTTTTGTTTTTGTTTTTTCTCCAGTGGGTGGAGAAAATAAATGTTTTATTGAATTTTTAAAATTAAAAATAAAATCCACTGGGCTGGGACTTGAACTCAGATATTCCAGATTTTGATTCTAGGTGGCTTTCTGCTGAACAAATTAGGCCTCCGTAGTATCTCTTATTCATAAGCTATATTTTTCCCCAATATGTGTATACATATTTATACAATTATCTTGCTGCACAAAAAAAAAAAAAAAATCAAGAAGGAAGGAAAAAAAAACAGAAAACAAAATGCAAGCAATTAACAACAGAGAGAGTGAGAATGCTATGTTGTGTTCCATACTCTGTTCCCACGATTCTCTCTCTGAGTGTAGATGGCTCTCTTCATCACTGAACAAGTGGAAGTGGTTTGAATCCTCTCATTGTTGAAGAGAGTCACATCCATCAGAATTGACCTTGTAGTCTTGTTGCCGTGTATAATGATTTCCTGGTTCTGCTCATTTCACTTAGCATCAACTCATGTAGGCCTCTCCAAGCCTCTCTGAAATCATCCTGCTGATTGTTTTTTAGAGAACAATAGTATTCCATAGCATTCATATACCATAATTTATTCAGCCATTCTCCAATTGATGGGCATCTGTAATGTTCTCTTCTCTAAAATATAATGTTCTCTGGGAGCAGATTTCTTGGGGGGCTTCTGGAGCATCCTTTGTTTCAGTTCAAAGTAATAATCACCTCAAATGCAGCCAGAAGTTAAAAGTTCAGATCCTTTATTGTTTCCTTCCAAATGGCTTTCTTAGAGGCCTACCTCTCTCCTTGATTGCGAGAGCTCTTGCTACTAGTCCTTTGTCTCGTCCAGCTTCAGCCTCTAGCTCCCTCCAAATCCAAAGCCTCCAGCTAGCATAAAGGTGGAAAATGGAATGAATCTGACTCCTCCTCCGAGACTGGGCTTGTGGGCTTATGGACTTCCAACTTGTGAATCTCCCGAAGTCAATCCTAGTTGAGGCTCCTAGCTTATATATGCTCTGTAAAGGTATGAATTCAAATGTGTCAACTCTCTTAAAAGGTGTGAACTCTAAAGGTATGAACTAAGTACATAAGCATTGTCTCTATCAATTCCAGTGACTTAGCATGGTGTTTCAAGTTCTGGCCCATAACATCTCCCACTTTCTTTTAATTTAGAACATAATGTGGTCATGACCTCCCTCACTTCTCAAGGAGGTGAGAATCCCAAAAAAGAAGGTGATCACGTCTTCCCTGACTGCTCACAAAAGAAGTGAAAACCACCATTAATAGGAGGTGATCACGCCCTCCCTGACATCTCAGGAAGGGAGATGAAAACACCAAAGGAATTGGGAAATCAAATCAGATTAGCGGGTGTCTGAAAGGGCTCACTTGAAATAGGTGTGCATAAACCCATCAATATGGGAAGTATTACACATAATTATATAAATTACATAAGCACATAGCAATATAACACAGGCTAGTAGTGATGTAATAAATAATATGAATCAACATGAGGAATTATACATTAAATCCTAGAAATAGTCCAAAAGGAATCTATTGTCCATTAGTTCATGTGCCAGGAATCCAATAATTCCTGCAAGTTTTGAAGTCTTGCAATAGTCTCATCAACAATTTTTCATCTCAAGGAATCCAATGATTCCTGTTGGTTTTCAAGTCCTACAATAGTTTCATCTTGTGTTAGGGAATCCAATGATTCCTGATGGTTTTCAAGTCCTGCAACAGTCTTTATCAACAATTTTTCATCTCAAGGAATCCAATGATTCCTGCTGGTTTTCAAGTCCTGAAACAGTCTCATTATCAGCCAGGCTCTTTCAGTGTCAAATGTTTCTTAGATCTTCTTCGTTTTGAGGTTTTTCTCCTTTTCTGTCTCTCTCCCGGTGCTCATTGCCACCCATCTGTTTCCTTCTCCATCTATTTCTTTCTCCATCTGTAGGAATATAAGCAAACCCTCTTTTCCGGGGAGTTAACCTATCTAATTCCCTTCTATTTACCACTTTTTAAATCTCTCTTCCTCATCTGGCAAGGCAATTACATTGGAGCTGTTTGCACTAGACACTGCCCTATTGGTTTAAAAAGCTTATATCCTCCCCAATCGCAATCCCTTCCTGTTATCTGACTGCTTTTTTGCTGGTTGATCATGTAATTCCTTTCTGGCAAGTGATTGCTTTTCAGCGGATTGATCACCTCAGAGTCCTGACCTTCTAAAGACTCTCTGGGTGTAAACTCAGCTGCCATCATGTCCCACCTGTCTTTTGCATGATATCTTGGAGCTGGGCTCTGCCTCTCATTTTCCTAGATTAATCTACCTTCTGAAACCCAGTGGAAGCCTCCGTTGCATTTTGGACATGGGGTTTTAGGTCTTCTCTCAGCCTGTCTTCTCACTCTGCCTCTGTACCTACATTGGGCCCTCAGATGTCCTAGTTTTCCATAGTGAAAACATCAACAATTTTCTCTAGAAGTCCCTTGCCAAGAGGGATTCTGTATTCCCATGTTCATCATAGTCTGAGTATAATAAACATTTGTGCCCACTGTGGCACAGTGTCTTATGATCTCTTTTAAAGGAGCATCTTTATGTAATCCCCATATAATTCTTTTGCAAATTTTATTAATATTTTCTTTAGCCAGATGTCTAGTCATTATTTCTGTAGTTGCATTTTCTCCAATGGTTCTTGATACAGCTGTTTGCAAACGTCCCTCAAAATCCACAAAAGGTTCATTGGGATCTTGCTCTATTTTTGTGAAGGCTTCCCCTAGATCTTTTCCTGAAAGGGTACCCCAAGCTTTTATAACAGCAGTTATGTCTGCTCATAAGCTATTGTGGGGTAATTAATCTGTTCTGAATTCTCTTCATACTGACCTTCACCTGCTAGTTGATCAAAAGTGACTTGTATATTAACTCCTGTTTGCCTATTGCATCTGGTTTGAATCTTACATAATTCATGATACTCTGAAAGCCACAACAAGTTTTGTCCAGGTTCTAAATATGTCCTTGCTGTGGATTTCCAATCACTCAAGGTTAAGATTTCGTAAGCCAACTATCTAGTAACATCTTAACATACAATGATGTAGCACCATAACAAGTACAACCTTTTTTCAAATCCTTAAATTTTTCCAAATCAAGAGGAATGTATCTTCTCCTTTTTTGACTTGAAGAATCAAGCTCTTCAATCATAGGATATGCATTTATAAAATCAGATACATCCTGTCCTTCATTTTTTGCCTTGACCAATGCCTTTTGTTATCTTGTGATAGGCTGCTTATAGGTGGTTTTGTTTGTGTCACTGCCTCTCCCCCTCCTCCTTCCTCCACCCATGAAGGGTTAATTCAGGGAAGCAGGTCAGAGGATGGGAAATGATCTAATTTCTCCTGCTGTGAATTCTTATCTGATTCTTCACCCTTTTCACCTAGTTTAGTTGGCAGCTCCCCCTCCTGCTTTTTCTTCTTTTTCCTTATTCTAACACTTAAATAATTTATTAAAGCCAGTTGTATTAAATTACATGTATTAAATGTATTTTTGGAAATTGAGTTTGGATTGGAATTGTAGTATTCACCTAGTTGTTCTCTTACTAATTTCCACTTGTCTGGATCTAATTCTTTTTCCATAAACAACCAAGGAGATGTGTACTATACAGTTTTTAAAAGATCAATGATTTACTCCCAAATTATAATTAAACCTTGGCTTTTCATAATCCTGACAATACTCTCTACACATTTTCCTTGAAGAGAAACAGAAGACTGTTTTCTAAACATCTGTTCCATTTTAGTTGAAATACTATTTTAGCCCTTTAACAAAGTTTCCTTGTTTATTTTTGTACTCACCTATTTCTGAGTTGAGGAGACTTTTCCACTGAAATCAGGATCAGAGGCTTTTGTCACTGAGATCAGGATTGGAGGCTTTTCCACTGGAATCAGGATTGTGTCTGCCCCATGTTGGGCGCCAAAGGCATCCACTCATTTTCCAGTTTCTTGCCCCACTACAAAGAGGGCTGCCACAAACATTTTTGCACATGTGGGTCCCTTTCCCTCCTTTGAAAATCTCTTTGAGATATAAGTTTATTAAAAAAAAAAAAAAAAACAACCCTGCTGAATCAAAGGGTATGCATAGTTTGATAATTTTTTGAGCATAGTTCCAAACTTCTCTCCAGAGTGGTTGAATCAGTTCACAGTTCCACCAACAATGTATCAGTATCCCAGTTTTCCTACATCCCCTCCAACATTTGTCATTATCTTTTCCTGTCAATGTGACAATTTGTATTTGTCTGATTAATAATGACTTGAAGCACCTTTTCATGTGACTACTAAGTTTCAATTTCTTCATCTGAAAATTGTCTATTCATTTCCTTTGATCATTTATCAATTGAAGAATGGCTTGAACTATTATAAATTTGAGTCAGTTCTCTATATATTCTAGAAATGAGGCCTTTATCAGATCCTTTGGATGTAAAAATGTTTTCTCAATTTATTGCTTTCCCTTCTAATCTTGTCTGCATTAGTTTTGTTTTCACAAAAACTTTTTAACTTAATATAATTAAAACGATTTATTTTGTGATTAATAATGATCTCTAGTTCTTCTTTGGTTACAAATTCCTTCCTCCTCCACAAATCTGAGTCTATCCTATGTTCTTCTAATTTGTTTATAATATCATTCTTTATGTCAGATCATGAACCATTTCAACCTCATCTTGGTATACAGTGTTAGGTGTGGGTTTACTTTCTGCCATACTAGTTTCCAATCTTCCCAGAAGTTTTTGTCAAATAGTGAATTCTTTTCCCAAAAGCTGGGACCTTTAGGTTTGTCAAATACTAGATTGCTACAGTCATTGACTATTTTGTTCTGTGAACCTAACCTTTTCCACTGATCAATTTCTCCATTTCTTAGCCTGTACCAATTTTGATGACCACTGCTTTATAATATAGTTTTAGATCTGGTACAGCTAGGCCATCTTATTTGCTTTCCTCTTCATTAATTCCTTTGAAATTCTTGACCTTTTGTTCTTCCAGATAAATTTTGTGATTATTTTTTCAGTAAAATAGTATCTTGGGAGTTTGATTGGTATAGCACTAAATAAATACATTAGTTTAGGGAGTATTGTCATCTTTATTATATTTGCTCAACCTAACAAAGCACTTGATATTTTTCCAATTGCTTAGATCTGACTTTATTTGTGTGGAAAGTATTTTGTAGTTTTGCTCATATAGTTTCTGGCTTTCCCTTGGCAGATAGGTTCCCACATATTTTATACTATCCACAGTTATTTTAAATGGAATTTCTCTTTATATCCCTTGATGTTGGATTTTTGTTAGTGATATATAAAAATGCTAATGATTTATGTGGATTTATTTTGTATCTTGCAATTTTGCTACATTAGCTATATTTTTACTGTTAGCTACCACCTTTGTACTTTCCTGAAAGAACTCAGTGGTATAAGCTTTGATGTTTTCCCCACAAGGAAACCAGAAGATATATAGAAGTTATAGATAAATGGAAGGATAGTTCCCAGTGTCTCCTTGGAGAAACAGATAATGGAATTAGTTTTATCCAACATGTAAAAGGAAGAATAAACAATTTCATGAGACCTTTGCATCCATTCATATTGCATTGTTCAGAATAAGTATTTACCAAAAGACAACCATAAAAATGATTAAAATTCATTTGCCATTATACTTTTTTCCCTCCTGGGAAGCAATTGGGGTTAAGTGGTTTATACTGTCAAGTGTCTAAGACTGCACTTTGAACTCAGGTCCTCCTGACTCCATGGCTGTGCTTTAACCACTGTACAACCTAGGTGCCTTCTATTTGCCATTATTTTTTGCAGAAGAAAAAGTAGAAAAATTGTGTAAGTACTCAATAGGACCCTACAAATTAAATTAATGTGTACTTTACTGCTTTAACTTTAAAGCAAATTATACATGGGGAAGAACGTTGGTAAATATGATTTCTGGGGTAATATGCAAAAAGCCAAAAGTTTATGGAATACACAGAAGTTTCATTCTATATATTTTAGAGAAGCGACTTTGGGAGATACTAGACAGAATGAGTACCAAATACCATCACCAAAAATTGGAATGATATTTTGGCAGGAAATGACTGGTTCCTTCTAGAATCATCTCCAAATCAGTCGCTAATATAAAATTAGATTGCTTATTTGTTAAAGCAACAATAAAAGTCAATACAAAATTAAAAGACCAAAAATAAGAAGATGAATGTCTAAAAGAACAAACATCTATACAAACTATTACCATTCCCTAAGTTTAATTTATATAAATAAATTGATCATGAAAATAAAAAAGAATTGGATAATCTCATCAAGAAAATAATAGCTAACATTTAAATTATGTTTTGAGTTTTACAAGGCACTTTGCAAATACTATTTCATTTTATCCTCCCTACAATCCTCATAAGTAGGTGCTGTTACTTTTCCCATTTTACTGATGATATGAGGCAGAGTTCAAATGATTTGTGCAGTCACACAGCTAATAAGTATCAAACAGTATATTTGAATTAGGGTCTTACTGACTCCAAATACAATATTCTTCCTGCCTCCTCCATTTCACTGAAAAAAAAGCAGAACTTTATTCCACAATCCTCTGATTATTGAGATCAATGGGGAAGTGTCAGCTTGCCTTAACTTTTCTACTTGTTGTGGAATATGTCTGGCCTAGTTCAAATCAAAGACAAATTAACTACAATATAATATAATAACTATAATGTCATATGTGACATTATACTAATTGTATCAAGCCCTAGAATATTACTGATCTTTAAAAATGAGACCCATAATTATTCAAAAAACTTTGGCTAAAGTATCTATACAGGAAAAACCAACCAAATAAAGAATATCTATTGTCCAGTCTAATTACACAGGAGAATTAACAATCCATAGGCATGGCTCATCAGTAAATATATCTTGGATATATACTTAAAGGGGACAGTTTTCTTGGACCTGTACTGAGAAAGAAGAATAGAACAGGTTGAATTATTTTCTATACATCATGCAGTGCTCTTAATTATCCTAAGCTTCTCCAAGAAAGGAAAGACCAAATAGTTTCTATCAGTATTCTTCTAGTGATATTATATGCCTGCAAATCACAGAGTATCACAGTCAATGAATAATTAAAGTTGAAAAGAATTCAGTGACAATGGAGAGAGGAGTTCAGGAGGTGTCAATATACTACTGATGAAGAATAGTTTTAAAGAATTTCTGGAAAGGAAACTCCCTCTACCAGCATATTCGGGCAACTGTTCTACAACTTATATAGCTTTAGAGAATTGTTTCAAAGTTCACTGAGTGACTTGCTCAGGATCTCAGTCTCTAGAAGCAGGATTTAAGCAAGTCTTCTGACTTTAAGGTTCTCTCTATCCATTTGCAAAATTAACTTTAACTTTGAACCATGATATTATCTAAAGCATTTAGGATCATGTACTTAGTGCAGGAAAAGACTTCAGAAGTCATTAAGTCTAGACATTTTCAAAAGAGGAAACAGACCCAAACAAGTTAAGAGAGATCACATAATTTCAATACCGCGTGCTTGAACTCCAAATTCAGTATTCGTTTATTTGTACCCTATATTTCTTTGGCTCTTATTTATGCTTTACTTCTACACAATAAGAGTGGATTTTACCACCCCACCCCATTCCCCCCCCCCCAAAAAAAAGAAAAAGCAAGTTTAGGTTTAATGTCAGGAAATGCTTTCTAAAAACTAGAGTTGCTCAAAAATGAAATGGAATGCCTCAGAAGTTGTAAGGTTTTCCTCACTGATAGTTTTCAAGTAGAGGCTACACAACCACTTATTAGGTATGAAAGTATTTGGAAGAATATTTTGCACAGTATCTGATATATATAGTGGATACTATATAAATGCTTATTTCCCTCATCTCATCACTACCTTAATAACCCTTCCTATGGCAATACATCCTTTCAGTGTGAATTAGACTAAATGGTCAATAAATCTTTTTTGATTCTAAAATTTTGTGATTCTAAATTTTAGAGTTGGAAGTGATGTGATTTATGATGTGGAGCTTGACACCAAATGATGTTGCTAGAGCAACAAAAGTTGAGTTTTGATCATATGATGAATTCACAATGGCCATTTTCTTTAACAAAAGATAGATTTATTTAGAGGAAGAGGGTACAGACAAAATGAAGATGATGAAATCTTGAATGGTATGTTGGACAGAAAGAAACTAAAGAATTGATCCCTGTGGCAAGCACCTAAATGGCACTAATAGAGAAGTTTAGCTTCATAGTTCCACTCTCTGCAGAGGTCATCCAATCTAAAATCCAAGTTATATCAAATCCCTGAGAACCCACCCTTCATAGAAGTCTCCAACATATCCATATCCTGTCAGAAATACCAATGTGTCCCTATAAAATCTACTTGTAGGGCATGCCATGGCTGCTGCCTTCCTTTGGGTTAATTCTCCATGGTACTCTGACTCATGATATTTTTTCCTTTCCCCTTCCTCCATGCTATATAGTATCTTGCCTAGCTTGACTATGCTTCTCAACCCTACTTCTCCTTTTAACTAACTACTTCTTTCAGGATGCTAAATCTCTTTCAGGATTTAGCCTACCAGCTAAGGACATACCCCCACCTGATCGGGTACTCTCTTTTACTGAGTAACTGTGAGTTCCACTGAGAAATTTGTCTTTTATATGCTCTCCCAACTCTTATTTCATATTTGCCATTCCTGGTGTCTATTGTAAATCTTCATTTTGTCTATAACTCCTTCCCCTAAATATATCTGCCAAAGAGAATAGCCATTGTGAATTCTTCACATGACCAACCCCCAATTTTTGGTGCCTATCATCATCTGGTGTCTACATCACCCACATCATTTTGCTCAAACAACCTCAAAGAGATACAGTAGACACCAGGAATGGCAAATATGAAATAGAGTGGGATAGTATATGAAAGGAAATTTAATGATAAATGATGGAAAGAGCAAATTCCTAGTGGAACTTGCCATTTACCAGGAGAAAGGAAATACCCCATAAGATTGGGGCATGTCCTTAGCTGGTAGGCTAAATCCTGAAAGGGACTTAATACCCTGAAAGAGTTAGTTAGCTATAAGGAGAAGTGGGTTGGGAAGTGTGGAGTTAGAAGAGAATACCACATAGCATGAAGGAATGAGAAGGGGAAAGATACTATGAGGCAGAGTGCCATGGTGGACTGACCCAAAAGAAGGCAGCAGCCATAGGATTGACCATAAGTAGATTATATAGGAAAATTTTAACCTCAGGGACATGATTGGAATTCGTGACAGGGCATGGCAAGGTGAGACTGCTGGAGACCTCTACAGAGGGTGGGTCTTAGGGGTTTGATATAACTTGAATTTCAGATTGGACAGCTTCTCCAGAGGGTAGAGCTAAATTGATCTCTAACAGAGCCTTCTACCTGCCTGCCTCAAGAATCAGTCCTTTTCTGCTAACCACACCTAACATTGAAGACCTCATCAGAAGAAACCTCAGTTTCCATGTAATCCAATCTAGATTTGGAACTAGATAAGAATTCTCTGCAAGATATATCAGATGAATACTTGCATAAAGATTTCTTTAGAGGTTACCAACAACTTACCTAAGTGACCCATGCCACATTTGGAGTTTTAGTTATTAGGTCATATATTATTTCATTATAATCTCTAGCTAACTCCCATACAACTTCTACCAGAATCCAGCCTCTGGTTTTCCTATGCTGTGTATGTGTGATATGAATGTCTTGCCACTATTAAGTGGTACATTATCCATAAAACAAAATACATCTTCAAGTTAAAAGATTTATAATTGCAAAAAAAAATTGCCAAGTAGAATCAATATCTTTTCTGAACTTGAAGCAAAATTGAAAAAGTAAATTTAAAGAAAGAAATATTTTTTAAAAATTGAAAAGAAAAAACAGGTTCTTATTGGAAAACCAAACAAGAAAATTTCCTATTACAGATGTTCCCCTTCTGATTTTCCTGTTCTCTCCCTTTTCTCTACAAAGATCCAATATGAACATAACCACAAAGTTGTGTTTAGGGAACTGATTCTAGTGGAAAACTGATTTCATTACCTGAGGGGAATGTATAAATTTAATATCAGAACATTTTAAGACAAAAGTCCTTTGTTATTTTCACTGGGACTTGGATACAGTGGGAAGTGGGATTATTGGAAGAGATATAAAAAGGTTTTTGTTGTTGTTGTTGTTGTTTTGTGTGTGTATGGAAAGCTCTAGATAAAAAGCAGCCCTGGAAAGTAATAAACAATGGGAAAAAGGTCAAATATAGTAGTGAACCCAGGACAAAATAATTAAATATCTGTGTGTATCAAAGCTCAATGATAAACAGCTGTGAGAACAAGTCATTAAGAAGTAATTATCTTAACAGTTTATGGGCAAGGGTCTTTTGCTGACTAGGATCATAATTTTTGTTTTCTTTAAAATGTGTCAGCCTTAACCAGCCAACTCTCTTTGATTGGGTATGATAAATAATATATTTTGTCCTATTGCTTGACTTCAGTCTACAAGGAAACATGGCATAGGATCAATCTTTACCGAAGAATCAGAAGATCTAGTCTCTAAGCCTGAGTTCACCATTCCTTCTTTGACCTTCCCTTGATCCTTGATTTTCTTAATACTAAGATGAAAGAGGAAGATTTTAAATGTTTCATTGAGCTCTAAGATTCTAAATAGTTTAGGTAGAGGAATAATTGGTTTCTGTGGACTTTTCTGGATTATTGTTGAAAATGATGAGAATGATAAGAGTTTTATTTTTAAATAGTGCTTAATTCCTGGGTAAGTAAAAATGTGGTACAGTAAAAGGAACAGAAGTTTTTTAGAGTAAGAGGCCTCTGTTCAAAACCAGACTCTTCCATTTATTACATGCATGACCCTGAACTTATCTGTGCTTCAGTTTCCTTATCTGTGATATAATATGTTGTTCTCTGTAACCCTTAATGTCCCTTTTAGCTATAAATATATAATATAGAACCCCATAAATTCATTTTGTCTAGACCACTCAATAGCAATGAAGTAAATAATTGGCTTTTATGACCATCAACTCAATGAACTTTTTGATGAATGACAAAATGGAATTTTCCAAAAACTATGTTTCCTTAATCAGTCTCTAGACATTTTTGTAGAGGGCAGGAAGTCTGAAAAGGTATACTTAAGGCTCAGTATGACTGATTTAATCCTACAACAAGATATTAACTCAGTGGAATTGATGAGATAATTGGTTCCCTAGTGATATAATTATTGGCTTATACTCAGTATGATGAATTGATTGAATTATAATAGAGTATTTAAGAAGTCAGAGTCAGACCTAAGTCAGGAGCAGAGACTGAGATGTGCAGACAGCTGACTGGCTGACTGACTGAGACTGCTGACACAGACTGGGAGACTGAAGGAGACAATAAAGACTTTGGACTTTATTTCTGACTATTCTTGTGGTGATTATTCTACTGAAACCAAGGTCCATTCTGAGGACCTCCAGAGAGCTAGCCAAAACATTTACACATTTTAATAAAGTTGTTGATTGTAACAAATATTCCCTGATAATTTAAGATAATTTTTAAAATCGAATTACTTTTTTTCAATTAATAAACATATATTTTTTTCTCTCTCACCTTTCCATCAATTGAAGGCAAAAACAAACAACAAAAATCAAATATGTATCAAATATAAATAGTCAAATAAAACAAATTCCTCATTGACTATGTCCAAAAGTGTGTATCTCATCCTCTATCTTGAGTCCATTGGTTCTGCCAGAAGATGGGAAAGCATCTGTGGAATGGTGGTTGTTCAATACATCAATCAGAGTTCTTAAGTCTTTCAGAAGTATTCATAGTATTATATATATAGTAACATATAGATTGTTCTGATTCTGCTCATTTCATTTTATATCAGTTCATACAAGTCTTTTCAGATTTCTCTGAAATGATTGCTTTCATAATTGTGTCCACATATCTTTATTTGTTAAGCTATTCCCTAATTATTGGCTACCCCATTTGTTTCCAATTCATTGCTAATACAAAAAGAATATATGATTTAACAAAATTCTTGGAGGAAACTTCCCCATTTATAGATTGCTTTTGGTAGTAGTTCTATTTTTACTTTTAATGTAATCTTCTTTTATCACCAGCCATAATTCTGTGAAATTGCCTCCTAGGTATATTATAGAAAATTCACAAAAGCTCTCTTTTCTCTTTACCAGGCATAACTTATTTCACAGATACTTCACAATGAGATGACTCAGGAAGCCCAAGATAATAAGGACTTGAGTTTTGTGACTAGAGCCTTAATGTTATGAAATAATGGAGTTCTTTTGCTTGCTTCTACCTGTTCAGATTGAGGGGGAGAGAAGTCCCCACTTTTTCCCCATATTGCCTAACCCACCAATTGGCTGAAGGGGTTTAAATAAGTATTTCACTCAAAGATTTCACTTAAATCTAAAACCCTTTTTTTTCTAAAACCACAGCTAAGCAGAGGAAGTTTAGAAAAATGACATCTTCTCAAATCATACTTTTTTTTGCCTTACTGTAGAGGTCAAGTTAATGGTATTTCAATATCATCTTAGAACCATCAAATGTTACTCATGCTGATAAATCATTGTTCCAATAAGTAGATTATTCCAGGATCATTGTTTGCTAATTGAGGGCAACTTTTAAAAGAAAAGGGATGGGTAGGCAAGGAAGCAAGGAGAAGAACAAGTGACCACAAAAACATTATTGATCAAACATAATAACCATATAATTGACTGGAGATAGAAAGGCCAGCAAGGGTTTACATTGACAAAGCATTTAGACTACAAGCATAGAAATAGGGATGGTGACTTATTTGATGCCCATCTAAGGACCTACCTCAAAACCTTTCAGAATCTTTTCTCTGGCTATAGCTACATATGAAAGGGCCAGGAATATAACTGTCCAGATGGTGAAAACAATGGCCTTGCTCTCTGGTCCTGGCATTGTCTCCCTGCCTTTTCCTCACTTACCCACATAGAGCGGAGAACAGCAGACCCAAGGTTCAAAAATTGGTTAATTCTAAACTCCAAAGTTGCTTTATAGGTTATTAAATTAAGAATTGCCTGGCTTATCATCTAGCTTTCTAGATGATATTTGGGAGGTAAAATTTGGGAGGTAAATGATTACCATTAATGATGGTAAAGTCTGAAAGATGGACTCAAAACTAATACAAAGACTAAACCTGAGGATGTCAGTTATCAGAGAGGATCATGCTTATTTTTCTTAAGAACTTGATACCTAGAATTGAGACTTCCCTAAAAATGAGTTAAGACTTTAAAACTTCCTCTGAACAAATTAAGAGGAACTGAGTGGAGGGCTAGGGTTTTTTTATTTGTTTGTTTGTTTTGGGGGTTTCCTTTTCTTTTTTCTATCTCAGGCAAAGACTTCTGCATTTTCCAAGAACTAAAAAAATCTTAAGGACTTTAAGTTAAAAAAAAAAAAAAGTATGGCAGTACCTATTCTTTCTTTAAGGAAAATAGAGCCAAGTATTTCAGCTAACACAAAAGCTGTATAGTAGAGCATCTAGCAGTTCAACAACAAGCAAGCCTAAAGGTTCAGCAGAGAGTGTGTCCAGTTAACAATGTCCAATAGAGACTACATGTCTAATTAAGCAATATTTAGCAGAACAGTACATCTAATCAATAAGTGTCCAATAAAGGCTCCAAATTCAGAAGGTAGCAGGCATAGAAGGAGGAACATGATGACCAACTAGAAGACAACAGCAAACATTGGCATGTGAATGTGGTAGAGTGGAGAGAGTAAAAGACCACTCCATGTATGGACCCTAGTTTCATGTATATGTCTCTTTACATATGGACTCTGAACTCCTCTACCCCCAGTATATATATGTGTTCTTCTATGCATATTCCCTATACACTAAAAATATCTGCTATTTCTATTGTGTACATTTATAGGAAAATATAGGTTTATGGGAGGAATATTTTGTTGATTTTTTTTAACTATGTCATTTCATACAATGTTTTTGCTTTGAACTGGTTGGGCCCTCTGGCTGACTCTTAAAGGTAAATACATTGGTTGGGGGGGCGGGGGGAGGAATGTCATAAACTATGGTTCTAGAGATAGAGACCCAAAGAATATCTTGAACCTAGAGAGTCATTCTCTGGTGAATTAAAAGCTTACATGTATATTTTTCTTATCAGATTTATAGACATAAGTGCCACACCATTCAAGGAAGTTCCAAAAAGAAGGTAAAATTTAAGTCTTCTCTACCTGTACTTATGAAAGATTACACAGTACTTGAAGAGTAATGAGTGCTAAAATTCCCACATCTTGGCCCAATTTCAAGTCAGGTCATTTTAATCTATCTAAATCCTCTGCTATTTAATTAAAGGAAGTTATACTTCACTCCTCTTCCTTAAAAGCAAACAAAACATGTCTGGAGTTGTTGGCACTGTTGAACTCTGAAAGATGAAGTGATTTTTGCAGTTTAAAATTCCACTAATCCATATGAGACCTTTGGCACAAAAAAAGTCCTATAGAAGAAATGAAAGTTGTTAAAAGAGTATTTAACTAACAAAAGCACTTCCATTCCTTATGATGAGAGTAACTTATGTGATTATGAGATATCATCAATAGATTCTATCGTGTTATATGGAATGATGTGGAATATTTGTGTTGCATAAATAATGCATAGAAGCATTGATTCTAATATGAAGGTAGGAGAACCTTTCCTATATTATTCTGTCTTTGTATAACTATGATATGCTCCTCAGCAACTTTATTTGATTCTCCAGGAAATTATAACTTTTGATTATCTTTGGTAATCAATTTTGTCCTTCAGTTTTTCATTATGGGGTTTAATTTCACTTTATATTGAGGTAGGAGGCTACTTCAATTTTGTTGCAGGAAATCTCTGGCACTGTGGGAGAGCAAAAAATTAACCCTATGTTAGTAAAATGTTCATGGTAACCTTATTTCATCTCCATTTTGATAATGATATCTGATAACTACTACAGAAGAAGGAACTTCTCAACAATATGTCATCACACTATCTAGTTGCACTCACATGTCTAAAGGATGAAATTCTATCACTTGTTGCTAACAAATGTCATATTTTCCAGAGAATAATCTTGTTCAACGGATGCCCTTTTAAAAAGTATAAATCTACTAGAAAACCAATCAGATAAAAATACATGCCTGCATAAAGATGATTCAGTTATATCAATGTGCTTGTCACTCAGACCTCCAACAACAACAAAAAAAAATGATGGGGCTGGGCTGGTGTCAAAAGCATGCAAAGTCTTGATAACGGGAAAACATCAGCCACAAAAATGAAAAGGAGTAGCATTTTTTTTAAAGTATCAGCCTAAAATTACTTAATGAAATTTTTTTTTGATTCTGTGACACAAGTCTTTGAGGGACAATATCTTGCCTGAAGAGTTAGGAAATTATAAGTTGTACTTAATTTTGATCGTCACTATTTCTTTAAAAATTGATATATGTAATCAAAAGTTCAGAAATGCAACTAATTTTTGCCTCAACCACATTTAAGAATCCTGCAAACTCATATTACTAATACAATGAGATTCCTTTTTAGATCCCTTTTTTAGTTGCCTAGGATCATAGATTTAGAATTGGAAGGGATGTTAAAAGGAATCCAACCCAACCTACTTATTTAACATGTGAGAATTTTCCCAATCTTGAATTAATTTCCTTCTAATTTTTTTTGGAGGGAGTAGGATCAATGACATCCCTTTGCTTTTTATCTATATCTATATTTAAGTAGATATAGATGGATATTTTTTGCTGAGGCAATTGGGGTTAAAGTGACTTGCCCAGGATCATATAGCTAGGAAGTGTTAAGTGTGTGTCTGAGATCAGTTTTGAACTCAGGTCCTCCTGACTTCAGGGTAGTGTTCTATCCACTGTGCCACCTAACTACCCCTTCTTTATATTTTAAAATAAATGTTATTTATATCTTCTGTTTTCACATCACCTATATTTTTCAATATGTCATGCCGCTACCACCAGATAACAATTCCTTATAACAAAGAATCAAAACAGAAGGAAAAAAATCCATTCAATCAAATTAACAAATATGTTAAAAAAAAAAAAGTCTGACAATATATATGCATAGTTCCATACTTAAAGTTCCCCATCTGTGTTAAAAAAATGCAAGTCTGGGTATTGCTTTCTCATATTTCTTTTTGGGGGGGCCTAGTTTGCTCACTATGATTTTCCAGAATTCAATTTTGTTTGTTTCACTGCTATTCTTTCTACTTACCTTATTGCAGTCATTATGCATATTGCTTATTTCATTTTATATCAGTTGATATGCCTTTCCAAATTTCTATGTATTCAACATATTTGCTGTATAGGACTATTTCATTACATTTATGTAACACAACTTGCTTAGCCATTCCTTAACAATTGGGAATCTACTTTATTTCTAAATCCTTGCTATAACAAAAATTGTTGCTATAACCATTTGGGCATAAATGAGATCTTTCGTTGTTACTGACATCCTTGAGGAATAAAGCCTAATTTTGGCCTCTTTGTGTTAAAAGCTATGGTTATTTTAGTCACTTTCTCTGCAAAATATCAAATTGTTTTTCTGGACTAGTTGGACCAGTATTTATACAACTTCTCAAACATAGACTATTCTCTTACTTTATTTACCATCTTTGTAAATTTGCTGGGCATAAGGTAAAATCTCAGAGTGGTTTTGATTTTAAATTTTCTTGTTATTAGTGATTTGGTAAGCAGTCTTTCATATGGTTTTTAATAGTTTGCAATTTTTTGAGAACTATTTGTTTATATCTTTTGATCACTTATCTATTGCAGAATGATTTTTGAGTTTATATAGTTCTACTAATTGCTTATATATCTTGGATATCAGACATTTATCAAAGATATTTGATACAGAGATATTTTCCCAGTTCACCACTTTCTTATCCTATACAATTTAATTTTGTACAGACAAAATCTTTTCAATTTCATGTATTCTATATTATCTTTTATTTCTTGTAATTGCCTTTATGCCTTGCTTGATTTCCCCATATTTTAATACTTTTATTCTTTTTTGATACAGCTGTTTAAAAAAAATCTTGATGATTTTTATTTTAACATTATCACCATTTAAGGATATATCCTTTCACCATTTTGCATTGAACTCATGTCACAAAACAAAAAAGCTTCAGCTAACAGTATATACAACTTTTAAAAAATGTAACTTTCCATTCCCACAGTATCCTTTCTCTATCCTGAAAAGAGAGAAGTGTGTTTCATTATCAATCTAGATATACTTTTGACAATTTTTTTAGCTTTTTTTTTTTTTGGTAGAAGACATGTTCTAAGCAACTAAAGGTTATAATGAATTTGAACCCTCATCCCTGATCCCCCCCTTTGGAAATTAGAACACCTTATTGAATGACACTAATTTCAAATCTTTGATTATATATCTAGAAATGTTACTATACAAACCAATTAGTAAACTTTAGTAAAAGAAACCATAACTATCATGAGAAAGGGAATAAACTGTTTAGTAAGCATTTACTATGTGCCAGGCACTGTATAAAGTGCTTTACAAATATTGGTTCATTTGATCTTCATGACAATAAGGAGTTATTTGCTCTTATTATTCCTATTTCACAGTTAAAGAAACTGAGGCAAAAAGGGATTGTGATTCATCCAGTTGTCACTTAGCTACTGGATTTGAACACAGATTTTCCTTATTCCAGTCTTAGCTTTGTACCACATACCAACCACTACACCAGGTTTATATAGTTAAAATTTCCTAGATGACTGAAGAATAAACATCTTCATAAAAAAACTAAGCACTTTAAGACTCAGAACCTGGATGTAATTTGCTTTGCTAAGAAGAACTTTTTGAGTCAGATATCTCTTAAGATGTGAAGTGATCCTACAGTCCAAAGAAGTATTCAAATCAAGGAAATAGGTTTGTTCGTTTTGGGTTTTTTTTTTTTTCCTTTGAATGACAGAGCTGCTATTATTGTGTGTATCAATGACCAAGACTACTCAAGGGAAAACAGAAATCTTAAAATTGTCAATTCCATAGGAAATTTCAGTTTTTAAAAAATCCTGTTATGATTTTTATTTTGACTTGTTAATTTAATGGAATTATTACTCCTCTTCTTTCTTATTTCTGTTTATCCCTGAACTTAGATCAAGACAATTCAAATCATTAAGGATTTTTTAAAAGCCTACTAATGATCAGGCATTGTAGCAGGTATTAGATACTACAAGACAAAAAAAGAATCATCTCTGCCTTCAACAAGCTTATATATTTTATTATATACATAATAGAAATAGAAGTTATTTTCTCAAGAAATGTGACTATAGTAAATAAAGTAAAATCATTTGGATTCATATATGCTCATGATGTCAGGAATACCATGGTAGCATTTCTCACTCCTAAATTCATAAGTTTTTCATTAACATTGGTGCTCTGAGATCAATAGAATATCTTATCTAGAAGAAATGCTAAAGAAATTAAATATAGTATATATTAATACCATTTTGCCAAACTCGGCACATAATAAAGCTATTATATAATATTAATATAGTTTTGCTATTGAGGGGAAGGGGAACAAACAAAATCCTAGCTTCCTAAAGTCTGAGTCATAAGCTCACCTGAGGTTTTGTAACCTAAAGTGAGGGTCAAAAATTATGATTTATTATCAGTAAATGTTTGATTTGTATACCTGTTTTATGTACTTATAATTTCTTAGGTCAAAAGGGATTGCAAGAGGGAAAAGTTTAAGAAGCCCTGAACTAAATGACCTACCAAAGTCTTCTTTAGTTATCTCATTCTGTGATTATCTGGTTCAGTCTTCCTGTTACTTACATAGGGCTAGCCCTGGGCAAATTATGAAGACAAAGTTTGCTTTTGGTAGCCTGCCATATCCCCTTTCTGCATCCTTCTGTCCTAAGTTTCTACTTACGTTCTTCCCATTTGTTTCTCAACTCATTTCAAGGTAGCTTTCAACTTTTCATTGCTAAGTCTAATGGCCTTTTCTCAGTCTACATTTTTTTTTATCTCTCTGAAGCATTTGATACTTCTTGCTCTAGAAATTCTTCTCCTTGGGTTTTCATAATATTATTCTCTCCTGGTTATTGTCCTAATCATCTGATGCTTGTTTCTCAGTGACCCTGGGTGGATCATTATTTGTGTCTAATTCTATTTGCAAAGATGCATCCCAAGTTTCTGTCCCATCCAGGTGGACAGTAAATAGAATTCTGAACTTGGGTCAGGAATAACCCGAATTTAAATCTTCCCTCAGACACTTACTAGCTATGTGACTCTAGGCAAGTAACTTACCTTCTTTTAGCCTCAGTTTCATAATCTGCAAAATGGGGATAATGATAATACCTACCACACAGGGTTATTATGAGGATTAAATGAGATAAAACATAAAAAATTTAGACTTTTAAGGTATTATGTAAATGTAAACTAAATAAATGTTATAACCTCTTTTAGTCTTTATTGATATTTTTTCCCTTGGTGATTCCCGTGGCTCCAATGAATTTAGTTATTATCTCCATTGAAAATATCCAATGATTCTCTTGCTCCTAAGCTATGTATCGTTACCTGAACTATACTCATCTCAAACTCAATATATCAAAAACATAACTCACTATCTTCCCTCACTTAGCTATACTTTCTTCAAATCACTCTATTTATTTATTTTTGGCTGAGGCAATTGGGGCTAAATGAGACTTGTCCAGGGTCACACAGCTAAAAGTATTATGTGTTTGAGGTCATATTTGAACTCAGGTCTTCCTGACTTCAGGGCTGGTGCTCCATCCACTGTGCCACCTAGCTGCCCCAAATCACTCTATTTTTCTAGTTAGACATAGTTGCACACAGAGTTGGGATCAAGTATTGCCCAAATAGTCAATCCATGCTTTATGTAGGTCTGTGCTCCCAGGTTCTGAGTATTCATCATTGACTCTTCTAGCTCTTTCTCCCTATATCCTATTAGTCACCAAACATTATAGATTCTACCTTTACTACATCACTTGAATATATACCCTTACCTTTACTTAAAGGGTAGTAACAATTGTGGGGATAAGAAAAGAACATATATAAGCCATGTCCTATGAGATGAATACTGAAGAAAGCTAGGGATTCTACAAAATGGAAATGAGAAGTCTGCAAATTAGTGGAGCCAAATAGGGGGCTGCCACCTATTTTTGTACAACCCTAGACGTAAGAATGTTTTTTATGTTTTTAAAGACAATAAAATTGTGTCTAGAATTCTATATATCAGAATATAAAAGACTGGAGTTAGAATAACAAAACATCAAGCAATTCAGGTGATCTGGAACACAATGTGTGTGAGAATAATATAAAATAGTCTGAATAAGGTAAACTGAAGCCAGGTTATAAATAGCTTTAACTATCAAACAAGGGAAATTTTAATTTTATTATAGAGGCAGGAAGACATAGAAGCTTCTTGACCAAGACAGTCAACAAATCAAACCTATGTTTTGGAAAGGTTATTTTGGCAACTTTGTAAAAGCTAAAGAGGGGGCAAGATCAGTAGTCATGAATCCAAATAGAAGGTTATCACAAACAATCTACCAAGAAATGATGAAAGTATATGAAGTAGAGTGGTAACCAGATGATTGAAGAGAAAGAAATATATTAGAGAGATATAATGGAGATCAGAAATACAAGATTTGGAAACTAATTGTCCACGGGGGGGAATGGAGTTGTAAGGATTTAAATGTCTTGACAGACCCATAAATGCTGGTCCAAAGGATTAAGAACACAGAATAAAACTAGGGGGAAAAGGAGGACTGGATAAAATTTAAAAGTTTCCACATGGATATCTTATCAGCATTTCAAATAAACATGTCCAAAATCTGACTCATTATCATCTCATTACCTTCATTCCAAACAGGTTCTCTTCCTTTCTCTAGGGTTTTAGCATCATTTGGCACCCTGATTCACAATCATCCTTTTAAGTCCTCAAAGTTTTTATGACCAAATGAGTTTGGTAAATACTGGTTTAGTTGCAATATTTGTTAAATATTTTGAAGCTACTAATTTTATTCTGTATGGCAAATATAGGCCACACAAATTGTAGGCAATTGAATAAGTACACTTTGCAGCAAGTGAATTATTTACAACTTCCCTTATTTTCCTTTGAGCTATCCCTTCACTTATTTTCTCACATAGAGAAAGAGAATCATCAACTTACATGCATTGTGCATATATTTGTTACCAACTGTGGTAAGATGTCCAAGAAAGACAGAAGCTGTGCCATCAAATTATAATTGTTTGTTTCCATGAAAAATATAAATTTGATTTAATTAAATACCTAATTCTGTTTCATTATTTGGTCAGTGTTGTTTAATCACTGGTCACCTCCTTAGGTTCTATAGTGAGTCTCTGCTAATTCATTGATTTTCAGGAATAAAAAATATCAGAGACAAGGTTAGAGTATTTTAAAGATTTTGGAAACATCATCATGGCATATGGCAAGGAAAAAAAAAACACACAACGTTTAGTTAGTGAATGGATAGAAGTGTTGCATCACTGTAACACTTTTTCTATTCACAATGATGTTTAAACAGACAATCTGTTCCTGATGCCTGGCTATGTGGTTATTTACACTCTATGCTTAATGTAAGCCTCACACATTTATTTCTGTGAATAGAAAGTATTTTACTGTGGAAGAAAGTGTTTGTAAGCACTACCACATGGCATTGGTTGCTAGCTGAAAATGGTGAGACAGCCATTTTTAAGAAATGAAACAAAGACAAATGAAAGAAACAGAGAAGTCAAATTGTGTGTGTATGTGTGTGTTTGTGGGTGTGCGTGCGCATGCATGCTTCTCAGTATTCTAGTTCTGTAGTTTTTTTATTTTTAAAATTAAAAACTCAAAATTTTAGAAATGAATTTAAAAATAAATTTATTAACAAAAAATGATGTTAAGGAAAGTAAGACAACTCTTTTCATACCTAGCAAAAAAGTAGCATTTGGTTCAAAAAAGAGTTGAAACTTAATGATAGAAAGCAACTGATTTTACTTCCCAATTATCACTCTGCCGTAAAGAAGTCATGCTAATACAGGCTAGTGGTATTTTTATAGTAAAAAGTATTTTACTTGGAAAAGGTTAGCATCTGGTCTGATTCAGGACAGATAATTCCATATATAAACCCTTGATGGCAAAGCAGAATCATTTATTCTTAGGTCTTATAGACAAACTCCTCTCCCAAACATAGATAACTTCCTGCATGTCACCCATTTCTCCTAATTTTCTGTCTCCTTTGAGTGGTTAGTATAAGGATATAGTGTGAACGTCATGAAAGTCTTTTTATTATGAACTTAAACAAGAATAGATGTTAACAATTCCATATATAAATATAATTGTATACAGACTTTTCTTGCAAGAAAGGAAAAGCTCACAAACTGAACTGTGCATTCTGGGAATTGTAGTCCCAGAGAGACACAGTAGCTTTTCTCGTTGGCCATGGAGAAAAATTCTTGAAGGATATCTGTGCACAGGAACATCAGGTTTGGATAAGTCTGAAAATAGACTGTGAAGGCTTAATTCCTTTCTTTTTTTTCTTTGCCTGAACCTAAAGGCACTTTCCACACAATTTTCTGTATTTTTCTGAGTTATTTTGAATTCCTCTAATCAACTAATCAGAATTTCCTTGTATTTGTATATAGAGGGGTTGCATGTAAGGAATTGTTAAAAGGCTTATGGTGTAGAAATAATGAAAATAAACTTTCTGTCCAACAGGAGGGGGTGGTGGCTGGGTGGACTGAGATAAGGTATAGAAAGGCATTCTTTTCTTCCTCTACCACTCTACTCCACCAACTGGTGCAGATTGAGAAAGAATTGCATGGTTTGGACTTTATTAATAATTCACAAACTCCTAAATAGCAGAGATAGATGAACCTTGTAGCTTTGAATCATCCACCAAAGGTTATAAAGTCATGAGTAATCAAGATTTAGGAAGCTTCCAAAGGACTATAAAACTGTGCATACCCTTTGATCCAGCATTGTCACTACTGGGACTATATCCCAAAGAGATCATAAAATAAAAGAACACACATGTGCAAAAAATTTGTAGCAGCTATTTTTGTGGTGACAAAGAATAAAAAATTAAGGGGATGTCCATCAATTGGGGAATGACTGAATAAATTATGGTATATGAATGTAATGGAATATTATTGTTCTATAAGAAATGATGAGCAGGTTGATTTGAGAAAATTCTGGACTTATATGAACCTAATGTTGACTGAAGTGAGCAGAACCAGAACATTGTACATAGTAACAGCAAGATTATATTATAATCAACTACAAGAGACTTACCTCTTCTTAGAAATATATTGATCCAAAATAATTCTATATAGATTTGGGACAGAAAATGCCATCCTCAGCCAGAGAGAGAATTATGGAGAACAGAATACAGATTGAAGAATGCTATTTTCACCTTTTTCTTTTGTTTACTGGCTTTTTATTTCTTCTGGTCTTTCTCTTTTGTTTTATTGTTCTTTCATAACATGACTAATATGGAGATATGTTTAAAATAATTGTACATGTGTAACCTATACCAGATTATTTGTTGTCTTGGGAAGGGGGAAGAGCAAGAAGGGAGAGAGAAAAAAATGGTACACATACTTGGAAAAATAAAATACTAACGAAGAAAAAAATTTATGGGTCATCAAGTTACAAATGTTTCAGTGAAGACTTTGTTCTAAGGGCAGAATAAAGAGATGGGGATATATCTATTGGGACCCCTAGTAGAAGGAGGAAGAAAAGACATACTTTTGGTCAAACATCCCTAAATTTCAATGGGTGAAACTTAATCCTTTATTTATAAATCTCTAAACCTTACCATATAGTAATACCTAACTGGTTACACAAAGAATAATAGGAAAAAAGATATACATGAAACTGAATTTAGGAATAATTTGCTTTTTAAAATGTCTATTAAATTTAATAGTGGTAAAACTGCTATGTTTGTCTGCTTCTGAATTTCCTTCTACTCTTTTCTGTGTTTTTAAATGTTTCATCAATTTTCTTTTCTTTTGTTCTTTTCTTTTTTTTCCTTCTCTTTATTTATGATCATTATTATTATATACCAATCCCTCCCCTCGAAAAAGAGAGAAATGCCTCTTGTAATGAATAAGCAGAGTAAAGGAAACACACACACACACACACACACAGGCTATTTTTCTAAAAATGCATCTTTCCATCAGCTCTCTGCCAAGCCTGAGAAGCATAACTGATCGTCATGCTTTTAAAGTTGTGATTTGTCATTACAATGAAATATATTAAGTATTTCAGAGGTTTTTTTTTTGGCATAATTATAGTCATTGTATAAATTCTCTGGTTTTGCTTACTTCATTTAGCATCAGTTTATAAAAGTCATCCCAGATTTCTCTGAATTTGTCCTTTTCATCACTTCTTGTGCTTGTCAGCATACTTTCATCTTATGCTCTTTGGGTACAAGACCTCTCTTCTGCATCAAGGTATAGAAATTGGTTCCTGCTTTTTAACTTTTGAGTTTAGTGCCATACCTCAGAGTATAGGAAGCTGAAGACTGAATTGACTATGTTGAATGAGGGTTTTTCCTATCTATTATTCACTAAATATTTTCAGTTGTATAAGAATCTTATGTAGATTACTTCTAGCACTTTGTAATTTTAACCTGACCACTGATCATATATTCTATTTGGCTTATGGATATATCCCATCCATATAGTGAACTCATAACTTTCTATGCTCATGAAACATACTATAACACAGAACACATCAAACAATATAGAAACCAAATATAACTTTATGATGCACTGTATGGTGCTTCTGTAGAGGGTTCATCCTCTCAAAGTATCTTCCTTAAACTATTATTAACACATTAAGTCATTCCTTAAGTATTATGGTCCATTTAGTGTACTTCCTTTTAGGCTTAAGAATCTCTTGAGCACAAATCCAACATCTTTAAAAGATGCTTGTGAACCTAGGCATCCCAAGGAGCAGTTGAAAGCCTCACCTCGAATAAGGCTTTTTTTCCTCTGAGGCAATTGGGGTTAAGTGACTTGCCCAGGGTCATACAGTTAGGAAGTGTTGTGTCTGAGATCAGATTTGAACTCAGGTTCTTTTGAATTCAAGGTTCATGCTCTATCTACTGCACCACCTAGCTGCCCCACCACTAAGGCTTTTAATGTTAATCACCTTGTTCTCTTGGATTAATTTTTAAATCACGCACAAGACAATTTTTCCTCTTTCCTTTTGTAACAGTGACCCAGATCCAAAGCTCTGAATTTATAAATATTACATTTATTTCAAGGAGTTTCTTATTAAATTAGTTTTAATGGCTTGTACCTCCAACTAGGATTTCTCCATGGAACAGCAGAATTGGTTTTTGTTTGGTTTAGGTCTTTACAGCTAAGTTTAGCTTAGAAATATTGAAGTATTCCAAGATACTGCAATTCAGCATTCATTGTTGTGAACACAATCAATTAGAAACCTTTAACTCTCACATAAGCATTTAGCAATTAGGTACTCTTAGCTCTAATATAACCAATCTAGCTAACAAAGTCAATGAATGAAGTACTTTTTAGTCTGAGGAAAACAGAAAGATTTTGTTTCTGAGCCAATAAATAGTCACATAATCCTCCAACTCAGAAGTGGGACCTTCCCAAAAGTCAATATAATCCTTATAATTTTTAACAGAATACTATTCTGAATGGGCCTTCTTAGCCATAAAGGAAAAAAAAATACTTGAGACTGAAAGAAAAATTAATCTCTCTTTCCAGTGCCCAATGTTAGCAGACAGCAAGTACTTTCACATTGTAGTTGCATTCCTGGCTCTAGTTCCCCAGCTCTGACTCACACTTGGCCCAGAAACTTCCCTGCTTGGTCCATGGAAAGGCCTCTGTCATTCTGCCACTGACATTCCATTATTGCAAGCATATTCCTTCTTCATTGCTTTGGCCCACTGTCCTTTCTGGCACACTGCAATTCATTCATGTCCATGGCTCTTTACGTGGCTTTGAGACTGTGTGGGCTTCAATCTAGAGAACTGACCCCTAAAATGCCTCACCATCCTCCCAGGCACCCAGGCTCACAACCTCAGTGTTACTTCAATCAACACTTTACCCTTTCATCCCATATAATTAGAATAAGTCCTCAAATCATGTTATTTCTACTTCTACAACATCTTTTCTACATCTCCTTTTTCCTTCAGCACAGTTGCCATCCTAGTGCTGGCCTTTGTAATCTTAAGCCTACTGATTAGTTTTGATTGCTGGTTAGCTCCCCCTGCCTCTAGTCTCTCTGTAATGGGCTGAAGCTCCAGTTGATGCACTGAGGTCCCAAGCACGTAAGGCTAAATAGTAATTGGACCATACTCTATTAATATATATGCTTGGAGAAAGAATGGTCCCAGCCCACTCTTTGTGCAAGTCCTGATGTGTTGTATAGAAAATGATGATTTTGGTGGGTGGAGGCAAGGAAGTGGAAAAGGAAGCAGAAAGAGAGACTGCTGGCTGGCGTCTTGTCACAGCTGCTCACGTTCCTATTGCGATGCCCCTTCACCTTTACTAGCTGGCTTCCTGTTGCAGCTGCCCATATTGCTATTGCAATCCTTCTTCACCTCTACTGAGAATAAAGATTGAAGATTTTCCCTTTTACCTGAATTCCTGACTCTGGCTGATTTTAAATACACAGTCTTCACATCTCTCCCCATTTCAATCCATTCTTTATGGTACCAAATATAATCTTCCAAAAGCCTAGGTCTCAATATGTTGACTTCCTTTACTAAAACAACTCTATGAGCTCTCTATTATCTCCAGGGTCAAATATAACATTGTTTAGCTTTCAAAAATCCTTTACAAACTAGCCCCTTCACATTTTTCCCACCTTTTCAGTCTTCTTAATCTTATACTCCCCTTTATTTATTTTATAATGCTATTCCTCACATAGCATCTTTCATCTTCATGATTTTGCACTGGCTGAAACTAATTCAGATAGTGTTCATATTTTGTCTAAAATTATAAACTTTCTTATGTTTCAGATGTCTTATTTCTCACTGATCTTTCCTCTAATACATTCAAAATGTCAGTCAGTCAACACAAATTGATTAAGCATTTTCTATGTGTCAGGCACTGGGTTAAGTACAGGGAACACAAATAAAGTAAATAACATGGTACCTCCCTTTAGGAACTCACAGTCTAATGATGACTAAGGGAGTTTTGTAATGGAAAGAGAATATGCCTGTACAAGATTATCTATCTGTCCATTCATTCATCTATCTATTTATCTATGTATCTTTCCATCCATCCATCATTCATTCATCTTTCTATTTATCAACCCCTCTACCTATTTATCTGTCTGTCTATTGTGTTTCTGTCCATCCATCTGTTAATCTGTCTATATATCTATCTAACTCTATATCATAATTGAGAGAAAATCAGGAAAGTTACTACTAGTGCTCAAAAAGCTCTCACTCAAAGTATCTTCCCATTTTAGTTATCATTTATATCTTTAATTTTTTCATCTACTTTCCTTTTGTTTCTTTACCAAATTGAAATTTCCTACTTTAATTTTAATTTCACTTTTTCATTTTCTCCAATCTATTTCATTGTTCTTGTTTTGTGCACCTTTATAGTTTACTGGCTTTACTATGAGATCCAGTTCTCTCATTTGACTCCTTCTATTGTTTCTTTCCTTACTTCTCAGCTCTATAATTTCTTGAATACAAATAACTATAGACCAAAGTCTCATGTTTTGTAATTGGCAGGGAATTGATATACACTTAGAGAGGAAGAGGCCTTGGCTCCCTGCCTAGAACTGGCTCTCTTTTCTGGCATGCCAAACCAACGAACACCTCTGCTACTTTTGAATCCTTTTTCAAATGTGCTGTGTTTGTGTTTATTTTAAACTAGATCTTTGTATTTTAACACTGACAGATCTCACATAAAAATCAAGAAGTTGGATAGTCAGTAAAAGAAACAAAAGTAAAAGAAACAAATTAACTCTGAAGCTTATCCATGTTGTTTTGATTTAATTTATAAACCAAAAGCACAAAAATCTATCTTCCCCTGTATATTGTTTTATTTAATTAGGGTACTTGGTGGCACTAATGCGAGGATAAAGCATTAGACAGTGTCAGGAAAACCTCAATTCAAATCCAGCCTGACATTTACTTGCTGGCAAATCATTTAACCTCAGTTTGCCTCAGTTTCCTCATCTGTGGAAATGGAAATAATAGTAATGCCTGCCTCATTGGTTAGTGTTGTTGTGAGGATCAAACTTTTACTTTCTCATCCTCCATTCCCTTCAGTTCAACAAACATTTATTAAGTGCCTACCTTAGGCAGACACAATGCTTAAACAAAGCAGTTTCTTTTTTTTTTTTTTTAGGAACTTACAATCATTTTATGTAATATGTATCATAAATGCATGTTAAATACTACTATCAAAATAAAAATTGCTTATATGACCACATTATTTAGAAATGATTTATGTAAATAGCAATGATACCCTTAGAAATTTGTCCCTTGACCTTCCTATTTTTTTATGTGCTAATTCTGGTGAATGCTACTCACAGTATTTCAATGAAGGAATGACTTTTAAATGTACATCAGTTGGACACAGCCAAATTTAAAACATTAAAAGTAAATTTCTAAAAAAAGAATATTTTTATGATAGATTCTGGAACCATACACAGTATAAACAATATTTCAATGACCATTATGTCAAATCCAATCATTTTTCATTGAATCTATATTAAGTAGTTTGGCCAAACTGTCTGTAAATTTGACCTGAAAATTAAAGGTTTTATACTTTTTGCTACATTAAGCTGAATATTGTTACATGATTGATAATTCATGTGAATTAGGGTCCACTAAGAAATAAGTGTTTTGCTATATTGCTATAATATGTGATTATGAAAATGATTTTGATAGCTTTACATGTCAATTATGATGTGTTATAGTTATAGGAAGGGGAAGGAGAAAGGCTAAAATGAACCAGTGCCAACATTGACAATATTGATGAACAAGGGCTTTAAAACGTATTGCATAACCAGTTGGGCAATGAAACATTTCATGTGAAAATTTATGGAGTTTGTCACACTAAGAACAAAAGGTCTCTATGTATCTAAATATATTTATGTGTATGTGTGTGTTTGTGTGTGTGTATTGCTTCTGATAAATAAATCTTGTTAAATTTGTCTGAACTACAGAAGATTGTTTTGTTGGTCTTCAGGGGCTTCCCACAAAGAGACAAAAAATAGTAAATGCATGGAATACATGGACCTTGAATGAGCCTTAAATAAAAAGAGGAAGTTCAACAGATAGAGATGATGAAGACGAGGGAGTTAGAAAAGTAGTCTCTATTGAAGACAAGAGAGATGGCATAAGCAAAGGTACAAAGTTAGCAGAAGGAAAAACAAGACAGAAACCAATGTATTGCCTAATTTGTCTGCATATAGCATGCAAAGGGGAGTGAAAGTTTGGAGAGTCAAATTAAAGTTAGTTGATAGAGAACCTTGAATGTCAGAATCAGGAGTTTATATTTTACTTTATGGGCAACTATTGAAAATTTTTGAGTTGCCCGTAAAGAATCAGAGTAATAATCTTAATAAATCCCTCAGGTATTATTGTGAAAGATGGATTGGAAAAGGTATAGACTTGAAACTGGAGGACACATTAAATGAAACTATTACAATAGTATAGGCATGAAGAGCTGGAAATACATACCAGAATATTCATATCACAATTTTTTATAGTAACAAAAGGTGGCAACAAATCATCTGGTGATAAAATGGCATAACAAACTGTGATATAGGAATCTAATGGATTATTATTCTGTAAGGAATGAAAATTTTGAGGAATTCAGAGAAACATATGAAAATTTCAATTCAACAAGCATTTATTATGCTTCTACCGTAGTGCCAAATACTATTATAAGAACTAGATACATCAAGACAATATAAAATAGTCCTGACCTTTGAAGAACTTAACTTCTATTGGGAGAAAATATCATGTACATATGTAAGTAGAGATAAAACCTATATGTAAAAAGGGGCCCCTGTATCCCTTGATAACTTATTTGTCTGGGCTATATCTGCTTCTGAAAAAAATTGCTTAGTTATCTGCCTTGATAGTCCACCTGACTCAAACATAGATCTATACAAAGTTCTCCTTTAGAGTTACTAACATTAAATCTAATTGAAAGAATTGAGATAGGAGGTGCTCATTTGAATGTGAGAAGCTATAGAATACTGAGTAAAAGAAGAGATTCAGGATACATTTGGTTTTGGGGAAATATCCATGCTAAAACTGTTCTATCCAACTGTAATTTACCTGGTCATAAACAGAAGATAAGAATTTGGTCACTAACCATAAGCTAAAATTAGGTCATTTGAAGAGAAGATGCAGAATCTGAATCCAGAAAATATAAGGGAGAAGAAAGTAAAAGAATATATTTAAGAACTGCATTGAAGTGAAACTATAACTTGCTCTCCTTTTCTCTTTCCTTACTTTTTTCTCTTTCTCAGCACTTCTCTCTCCCTCTATCCCCCTTCTCTTTATAGATATACACATATAATATAATACAAGCACATTAAAACTTAAACTTTGGCATTTACTTAATAATAAAGTAAAAGTATAACAATAAACACAATATCACAGGTACTCATAATGAAGAAATAACAAATACATCCCAGTCCACACATAATCCTAGATCACGTAACTCACTGTAAATGTAACTCAGTGAAAACTTGGAATCTTTTCTATTACCACCTATTTCTGAGAAGAAGAAAGAATAGGGACAATATATTCCATTATATTATTTGCTGTTGAAGAATGAGAATTAAAGAAAATATTGTCTGATCTTTATGATGATTTTTTTTTTTGTAGAAGAGAAGAAGAAAAGAGGAGAGAAGGGGAAGAGAGGAAATAAAAAAGACTTCTCTGCATTGTCATTCACTATTGTTAAGAGGTGGAGAAAGCGAAGAATCTTGGAGGGGGAAGCATAGTTAGAGAGACTTTTACCAATTTTATGATAAAATTCCTCATGTTTTCTTAATAAAAGAATTTAAAAATACTACAACTAAAGATATCACCAAAACTTTAAGCGGGAAGCAATAGATACTACAACAGCTGTTGAAGAATGAATACAAATGAATAGAGGGACATTTTGGGAAGTAAGTAACAGATAAGTCACCCACAGAATTGACTAGTTTGAAACATCTTATCTAGGATTCAATCAGTCAAATATAGGTTGTAGAAACATTTGGTAGTAGAAACATTTGTTCAACATGGATATGTTTTTTATATTGATGGAGAACAAATTTCTGAAACAAAAAGAAAACAAATGAAGGTTATAATTCCAGAATCATCAGTTAGTTTAAGCACATGGATTTTCCTCATTCTTTAATTTTAATTTCTGTATTTTGTAATTGTATAAAAATCCTGACAGATTTCTGTAAATATGTGGCAACTCTTCTTCAGAGATATTGAGTGCATCAGAGGGGCAATATGATACAAAATTATGAGTGTATTATAACACTTGTTATTGCTTCACTATGAATGTTTATAATATTGTTATTATTATAGCTGTCATTTTATTATTACGTAAATGGCTATAGTTAAGGCCTGATACATAACCATTATGAATAGCTGGGTTTGTGTAAATGGAAATACATTTGTTTGGGTTCAAGGGCTGGAGAGTAGGGGGATGTATTTCCAACAGGATTACACCTAAGATTTTGAATGTAACTAAATAGTGATGTGCGTTATTTGAGAATCCAGACCTGCCAATGTGAGGACAAATTGAAGTGAATAAGCCAGTCCAGAAAGTGAGTGGGTGGATCAACCCTAGAAGGACAAGTCAAGAAGCCATCCCACATATAATCATATACAAAGTGAATACTAAGTACTCTCAGGGTAGAGGCATAGAGAACAATTTGGGTGAGTAAGAAAAGCCTTGCATTAGATGTGGTACTTGATTTTGAGAAGAGGACCAGATTTCAGCTACGGGAGATAGCCTGTGCTTACAAAAATATAAGGTACAATGGCATGTATAAGAGGCATCAAGTAGTCCTGTTTCACTGAAATATATTACGTAATAGGGTATGAGAGGGTACTAATGTGAACTCAACCTAGAAACACAGGGTGTTTGTGCAGAACCTTAAATGCCCAAATGAGAAATTTGTACTTTATTCTAGGAAGTTTCTGAATTTTCTTGGAGAAATAAGATGGTAAAATTAATGCTTCAAGAATATCATTTTGGCTTTGGATGATGTATTGGAAATGGGAAAGGCTTGGGAGGGAGAAATTCAATGAGGAAGCTATGGAAGTCTTCTGTCTGATAGGCAATAAGGGCCAGGACCAGAGTGGTTATCTTGTGATTAGAAAGGAGGAAGACTGAGAGATTTTGTAGAGTTAAAATGAATAGAGTTTAGTAAATGATTGAATTGGGGGAAGAATGGATTGAGGGAGAAGAGAGGCAACTAAGTAGCATAGAGGATAGACCTGAGTTCAAATCCAGCCACACATAGGTGTGTGATCCTGGGCAACTAAACGTAACCTCTGCCAGTTTCCTCAATTATAAAATGAGGTTAATAATATCATCTACTATTAATTTTTTTAATATAGCTTTTTATTTACAAATATATGCCTAGGTAATTTTTCAGCATTGACAGTTGCAAATTCTTTTGTTCCAACTTTTTCCCTCCTTCCCTCCACCCCTTCCCCCAGATGGCAGGTTGACCAATACATGTTAAATATGTTAAAGTATAAGTTAAATACAATATATGTATACATGTCCAAATAGTTATTTTGCTGTACAAAGAGTTGGACTTTGAAGTAGTCATCTACTATAATGGGCTGGAGCTCGAGTTGATGCACTGAGGTCCCAAGCATGTGAGGCAAAATAGTATTGGACCATACTCTATTAATATATATGCTTGGAGAAAGAATGGCCCCCGCCCACTCTTTGTGCAAGTTCTGATGTATTGTATAGGAAATGACGTAGGGACGATTTTGGTGGGTGGAGTAAGAGGGGCTGAGAGAGAGGCAGAGAAACTGCTGGCCTGATTCATGTTGCGGCTGCTCACATCCCTATCGCCATCCCCCTTCACCTCCACAAAGAATAAAGATCGAAGATTTTCCCTTAACCTGAATTCCTGACTCCAGCTGATTTTAAAATACGTGGTCATCACAATCTACTACTAATAATAGCAATTCCCAAGGTTATTGTGAAAATAAAGTTGAGATATTTGTAAAGTGGCACATTTGTAAAAAAGATACAATGCAGATACATAAATTCCAGCTATTATTATTATTATTATTATTATGAAGATGGATGACTCAATTGAAGGTTTGAAACTGGCTGATTGGAAGAACAGTAACAGAAATAGGTTAGTAAGTTAGTAAGAAAAAGGGGTAAATTTAGTGGAGAAAATAAGTTATCTTTTGGAAGTTTAGAGTTTGAGAGGCCTATGAGTAATCCCAGGTAAATATTTCAGCAGATGATTTGGTGGTGAAGTGAGAATAGAACTCAGTAGAGAGATGAGAGCTTGATAAATAGATTTGTGACATCTATATTGAGATGATAATTGAACTTTTTGGAGTTGCTAACATAAAGAAAGAAACTATATAGGGAATAGAAAAGGTCCTGGAACAGAATCTTAGGGTACACACATACTAATAGAGTGGGAAATGGAATAATGTTCCTGCAAAGGATACTCAGAACGAGTAATAAAGTGGTTGAAAGGAGGCCAAGGAGAGTTCAGATCATGAAAATACAGGAGGTAAAACAAAATGTGAAAACAGTGAAGTCAACAATGTAAAACTATAGATGAGTTAAGAAAGTTGAGAACTGTTGCATTTAGCAATTAAGAAACTGTACTTAACACAAGATAAAGCAATGAGTTGAAGGGTGGAGTCAAAAGCCAAATTAAAATGGATTTGAAAAGTGTATAAAAGTGACAGCAAAGAGATCAAAGACGATGTTTTCTAGGATTTTGGCAGTGAAAAGAAAAGAAATATAGGATGATAGCTTAAAAGAATGGTAAGATTTTTAAAGGATGATGGAGATTTGGACATGTTGGCAAAACAGCAAGAAAAGATCTAGTGAATAAAGAGATTGAAAATTATTAAGATGGAGGAACAAGCTCTTGGAGGAGACAGGACAGGTTGGGATCTTATTGGGATCTTATTCAAGTAGAGGGGTTGACTTTGGCTAGAAAAATAACCACTTCTTTGTCAGAGACTAGAGTAAAGATTATGTGAATAATGAATACTATATATCCATTATTTATATGTATATCCATGAATATACAATTATAAAAGTGGGGAAATCATCAAGAGAGATAGAAGATATAGAAAGAAGAAGTCCTGGGACAGACATTGTGGTATACCCATGCAAAGGAGGTGGGTGGGAAATAGATGTTAATCTAGCAAAGGATCCCTCTTAATGCTGGTACTCTCTCTCCCAAACTGCTTTGCATTGAACTCCTTTGTGTATATTTGCATTTATTCACCTTGGGTTTTTTTTTGTTTTTGTTTTTGTTTTTTTCTGAGGCAATTGGGGCTAAGTGATTTGTCTAGGGTCACACAGCTTGGAAATGAAAAGGAAGGCACTGACAGCTGGGAGAAAGAGAATAGTTCTCTTGAGAAAGATGGTCTTTGCCTTGAGTCTTTAAGGAACTTATTTTCTACTATGAAGAGACAAAACATATATAGATAAATTAATTAAAATATATGTATAAAAATACAAATTAAATTATGGTAGAGATTGTTACTCAAAGTAACAATCTATATTAATTTGTTTCATGCCATAGAAAGAATACAGAATAACAAAAAGGTTATAGACCACTAGCCATTAACATCATTCTCATATTTTTTGATGGAATATAAATAGAAATGGTCCTGAGACTATGATATTGTCAAGCCATTATTTATATATAATATTCTATAGACTGTAGCACAAGTCAATTAAAAAAGTCTTAAAGATACACAAGTGACATTAAAAAAATATAAAAATATGCCAAAATTTAAAATGAAGTGAATTGACCTTTAAAAAGATTTCCTAGAAAGAAGAAAATCTCTACTGGTTGCTTTAGTCAGTGCTTTCCATGTGTTTTATTATTGTCTTTAAGATAATTATAAAGTGTTTAATAAGGATTTAGGGACTAGATCTGAGATTTTACTGACATAGGAAACACTCAGATGAATAAACCTCTCAATTTAAATTGTCATTTTCTTGACAATATAATCTTAGAGATCTTAGAGAGTTGTCTCAATCATCCCCATGCTAAGAGGCTTGCCAAAGGGTCACATAGTTAACATGTCTTTGACATTTTGTTTTTCTTTTCTAAACTGATTTCTGATGGCAATGAGAACTTTGTCGGGATCTTTGTATATACATATCTGGAACTACAGTAACCCAAACATCCATGAACAGATCCTTCTGTAAGCATGCAAGTTGAAAGTAGGAATCTCTTTTTTTTAATTTATTTTATTTGAAGAAACAAAATAAGTAAAAAGAAAAACAGAAAAGCAATACAAAACAAAATGAAAGAGAACATCATCATGTGCTCAGAAGAACATCAGAGAGGATTCAAAATATATAACAACAAATACCAATTTAAGAAAGTTATAAATAGAAGAAGAAATTATATTCATGATTATCCATCTTTTCTTTACTTCCTTGTAAATTGTTCTTTTGTTCTTTGCTGTGCCTTATTTGCTTTATTCTTTTCCTCCCTTTCATTCCCCCTATAGTTAAGGAAGTATATATTTATATAGATTGATAGATAGATAGATATACGCATACATAGGTGCACACATATCTCCCTTTCAAACCCCCCACACCAAGAAAGCTACAGTTAAGAAAAGATATATTTATATATACATACATACATACACACACATCCCATATACATACATGTCTTTCCTATTCCTGCTGATTCTTTCATTAAATTCTGCTTTATAACTTGGCTTACTATTGCTTAACCTTCCCCCACTCAAGAATCCCTCCCTTGTTTTCTTCCCTCATTCTTTGCTTCCTTGTCTGCCCATCCCTCCCCCCTTATTTCTTTATAGATTTTGGAGAGTGCCCTGCCCTTTATGATATATATGTAGCATTGCCTATTGAACACATTCCCAATGTGAGAGATTTTCAGAACTATGAGCCTTTCTCCTCCCTCTACTGTCTCTGTGTCAATTCTTCCTCTGTACCTCATTTGTAGAACATGATTACTATTTTACCTTAACTCTGCCAATCTTTCTTTCAAGTTTACCCTGCTGTTGATGTAATCTTAAACATAAAGTACACATTTTCCATATAAAAAAGCATAAACAATTTGTGTTTAAACAGTTTGTTCATGTTGAGTTCCTTAAAATTGCTCTTTAATATTGGCTCTTATATGTTAAATTTTTTGTTAACTTTGGATTTGGTTGCTAGAAAGTCCTGAAAGAGTCTGCAAGTTCATTGAATGTCCATTTTTTTCTCATTGAAAATTATAAATAATTTTGCTGGATATGATAATTTTGGCCAAAGGTCTAGTTCTTTTGCTTATCTGTAGATATGACTCTATGCCCTGCACTCTTTTATTGTAGTTGCTGATAAGTTTTATACAGTTTTAATTGTAGCTCCAGTGTATTTGAATTGTTATTTTTGTTTGTTTCTTGCAAAGTTTCTTTTTTGATCTAGGGTTTTTGAAATTTGACAATATTCCTATGTGTTTTCTACAAAAGATCTCTTTGAGGTAGTATTTGATGGATTTTTTTTATTTCTACTTTCCCCTCATGTTCTATCACTCTAGGACAATTTTATTGTATTATTTCCTTCATTACTGTGTCAAGGTTCTCTTTTTGGTCATAACTTTCTGGCAGTCTAATTATTCTTATATTTTCTCTTCTTTATTTGTTCTCCAGATATATTGTTTTTCTTATGAGATATTTCACATTTTGTTCTATTTTCTCTGTTTTGTTATTTCTTGGTCTTTCATAACTTCAATGGCTTTCTCTTGCTCAATTCTAATTCTTCGAAGCATTATTTTCATTTTTGAACACTGTGTACCTCCTTTTCTAATTGGTTAACTTTTTCATAATCTTGGGTTTTTTTGGATGGCTTTAATTTTTTTCCTTAGTTTGATTTTTTTAATTTTTTTTTTTTTAGTTCTTCTATAAATTCTCTCTGGGCAGGGAGCCATTTTACATTACACTTTGGATTAGAAGTTTTCTTTTGCTAAAGTGTCTTCCTCTGAAGATATATCTCCATCTTCCTTGTTACCTTAGTATGTTTCAATGGTGGGGTTCTTTCTTCTTTTCTGGTTCATTTTTTTTAATAAGAGGTATTAGTGTAAGCCCCTCCAGTGAGGGAGGTGGGGGAGTGAGGTGGGGATGATTCCTCAAGCTTCCCTTCAGCACTCTACTCTGATCAGGAACCCCAAAACAAGAGCTCATCTTCCTGCAAATGCCCACAACCAGCAGGCACTTGTCCTGCTGTTTCGGTATTCACCAGGTGCTAGTTGCTTCTCACCCAGGGTTGTATCTTAGCAGCACAATTGGGCTTAGTGATCCCAATCAGCCAAGGTTCATTCCATTTTAGCAGCACAACTGAGCTTAGTAGTCCCAATCAGCCAAGGTTCATTCCATCTTCCCAGACTTAGACCCCCATTTAAACAAACAGTCTGGGAGGTAAACGTGTCCCTAGTTCCTGTTGAGGCTCCACCCACACCCAGCTAGCCCAAGGGATCCCCACTTGATGTCTCTGAGGAGCTAGACAAGAGTTGTTTGCACCTCAGACAAATTAATCTTGGCCTAGGTTTTTCTTCAGATCTTGTAGAGTTATAACAGAAGGACCCCTGTTCTGCCCCAAGTCTTCTTGGTTTTTCACCAGTCTATGTTTGCCTTCAGGTGCAAATTTGTTTTATTTGTGGGGGAAATAAGGAAAGCTTGAAATTTACTAATCAACTCTGCCATCTTCCCAAAATCCTCCCACAAGTAGGAATCTCAATGTCTTTATCTGAGAGACAAAGGCAAAGAAAAGTTTAGTGGAAAAAGAAGCCATTTTCTTTTAAGGCTTTGTGAAAGGATTGACTTTGTGAGAGCCTGGATTCAGCCAGTAATCACAGATTTTGTGGCACTTATCTGGATTCCCACTTCATCCAGACTAGCTATTTACTGACCATGAAGAAGCCTTCTCCCTTGGTGAGGATGAGTAGCTGGTTCCTCATACTCTTTAACATTTTTGCCTGATTCCCTGAAAAAGAGTCTTTCCCAAACATTAGTTATTTCTATCCTACGTAAAACATCAACACTTATTTCAAGTAAAAATTAAAAAAATATTTAATGTAAGTTACTGTGCAATAAGTCAAGCTAGAAAAGATATATATTGTAAATGTCCAAATATAATGTCATTGTTCTACCTTTGTTCAACCTTAAATTCATAAACTACTACAAAGGATTCCTTCATGTAGTATAAAGAAGTAAAGTTAGACAAAGGTCAAAAAACACCTGTTGTCACATAGCAGAGTCTGTTTTGAAGTAGAAAGAAATATGTACTCTGAGGGCTCATTCTAACAACTTTGAATAACCACTTCAATGACAATCATTTTCAAAAGCCAGAGAATCCTAGGTTCAAAAACATAGAAAACAACTATTGGTCTCTTTTTTTCAGCTGTAGGGCAAAGTTTCATATAAATAATTCCATAAAATAACATTCTACCATTACTTTTATATTTTTTCAGTGGAAAAATAACCATTCATTCATTCTACACATCACAACCCAAATCTACCCCCAAATCTCCCCTACTATAATCTAAATGTATTTCTTCTGCTATTCTTTCACATATTATATTTGAAGTGTTATTAGAATACTCCTTACGAAGCCTCTTGGATCTGGGGTAATTACATTCAACAAACATTCACTAAATGCCTGCTAAGAGCAAAACTTGCTAGCCACAGGGAAATATACAAAGATAAATAAATTCAATGGTCCCTCCCTTCAACTGTTATGCCTCAGTTTCCCTGCCTCAGTTTCCCTGGTGGCAAACCCCGCTTCTTGGCCATTAGGACTAATATAATTAGGGTTGCAGAGCTCTGGCCACTCTGGCATTCCAAAGAGTCATAAAACTCCAGATGGTTTATCTCAAAGGCTTGGGCATCTTCTAGCCCAGACTTCCTGACTCCTGCTTGATCACCTTCTTATCAGAATTTATGATCCTTCCTTCTTACCCCCAACCTGTCAAAATTAAAATAGGGTTCTTCCTGGAATTTCCATTCACCCAGTGCTCTGCCCCAGCCCCAGCCCTTGCCTTTGTTGCCCTATAAAAGCCTCTGGAATTACTTGCTGGTTGCTGGATGCTTTGAGACAAAAGTCCAATCCAGTTGGCTGGCTATAGCTAGTCAAAGCTCTCCACTAATAAAATATTAAAAAACTCTAATCTTTGTCTTGCCTCAGTTTCTCTCGCATTACACCACAAACTTAAAAATCTAGTTGGGATTCTTTCAGTAAAATCATTTTGCTATCTTTTTTACATTATCTTCAGGTTTTCCATTGTGATGGAACAGCAGGCTAAGGAAAGAATCCCAATAAGTTCCTGAATATCAATGATTATGGAAAAAAATTTTCCAGTGATTTTTTTTCCTAGGAATATATTTCAGAGCCAAAACTAAGATAGGGTGACTAGTTATTTGTTGCAGGACAGTGAAATTTAGAAGGTGCTGATAGCCTTTGTTTTCCTTTAACAGATCTAATCAGATAATCAGCACTTTGCAAGAATGACTAAAATGTAAAGCTAATATATAACAAGTCTTCACTCCTGTTGAATCCACCCCATAGGAGCTTCTTCCAAGGCATACTATGGTTCTTTCCCCATAGTAGCCTTTATAACAATATCCCCTTGGCATCTTTTCTCTCACATGGGCACTTTTTTTTAACAAAGATCTGAGTCCTCAGTTCATCCCAATCTCAACTGAATTTGTCACAAAATTTAGGTTTGAAGGTGCTTTTTGTGTTGTTTGTCTCTAGGTCTGTTTCGTGGTACTTATCCCAGGTCCCAAAATTGCCATTTAGTGCATTGGTGAACACTTTTATTTTCAAAACACTTTGTACTTTTTGACATATACATATGTACACACATGCACACACACATATATATGCATATATATATATATATATATATATATGTATTGTATCACTGTAGACTCATGTGATAGGAAGAAAGAAAGAAAAGAAAAAGACTGGAAGGAAGGAATGAAGGAAGCAAAAAAGGAAGGAAAGAAAAATAGAGATAGATAGATGGATAGATGGATAGATGATGCAGTATTTATTAAGAGTTTACTACTCAGGAAACTTATTTTCTAATAGGGGAAGACCAAACATATAGAGCAGCTAGAGAAAGGAGAGAATTGGAGGCAGAAGGGTATCCAAGTAAAGGCAAGGTTCCTAGTGAGGAGATAGATCAGTCCAGAGAAAAAGTTGGACTGGGAATGAAGTAAGCATGGGCTAGTGCCCGTATGAATAAACATTCCCCAGTAGCACCTCAAAAGTCAGGCAGTCAGACCTCAGGGCACAGAGGCATCTCCAATAAGGACTGTTGATGAGAAGATGCAGGACAAGACAGAAAACTGAAACAGTTAATGTGGAAAGGTGAAATGATTAATCTATTCTCTCTGAATTTCCTATCCTGAGTGAAGAATGCACAAATGGACCAGTTATCTCATTGATTTGGAAGTTTAGCAGAACTATCCAATAAACTAACTGTTTGACATATCTCTAATCCTCTCACCTCTTCAAGAAAGAGAACATTAAGTTTTGGTTTTGTTTCCTCTTTCTGTATATACTGTTGTATTCATCATGTATGCTGTTTCCTGGTTCTGCTTACTTCATTTTATATCAATTTATATATTTTTCAATACATCTCTAAAATTTTCATATTTATTCATCATTCTATAATATTAAGTAATTTTCCATTATATTAATATACCATAACTTGTTTATCCATTCCCAACTTTTTGAACTTCTATTTCTGAGCCTCCTCCAAGTTTCTTATTTCGACAGAAAGTATCTCTGTAAATATTTTCATGTATGTAGGACTCTTATTTCTGTATTTGACCTTTCTTATATACCTAACTGTGAGATGTTTGGGTCAAAAGTACAGCAATTTTAGGGTGGGTTTTTTGTTGTTGTTTTAAGCATAATGACACATTGTCTTCTAGAATTGTTGAACTAATTATAGTTCTTCTAAAAGTGTATTAGTTTTTCTTTTCATAACCACTCTAATATTGTCTTATTTTCATCCTTGACAATTTCAAGTCTTTTAATACAAGAAAGTTCCCATCTTTTATGTTTTGATTTGTAGTCAGTTTCTTGTTTCCCAGGGGTTCTAGGGCACTGATTGGTAGGGAAGCAAGGTATTACCTGCTAACCTCTGATTTCAGATCTGCATTTTGAGATCTTTGATCATCATAATTGGATGAAGCATGAAATAAGGAGAGCTTCTGACTCATTCTATGGTTGACTTTGCAAATTTATGGGGCTTATTCTCAGAGAGGCATGGATGGGCCTGCTCTGATAGTCTTAGCTGGACTCTGAGAAGCTTTCTCAGGGCCTAGAGGCTCATTCCATTGCACAGATCCCTATTTTTATCTTTGCTCATAAAGAGCTTCATAACAAAACAAAGAACAAAGATGTCATTAAATTTGTTCATGATCTGAATTTCTGATTTAACTTGTCAGTCTGTGAACTTTAAAGCAGCTATAGGGATAATAAACAAGTTTAATATTCACTCAGGTCCTTTTGTTTAGTATCGTTATATTAGGAGTGGCTTGCATCTATTGAAATGATCTAGCAGGCTCTTACAAACATTGTATGCATATATACATTTTTCTAGCATGCAATATCAATCTTTTTACTTTCACAAGAAAAGCTCATACTTTATCACTACAAAGATCCTAATAACAAACAGATCTTATAAACTTAGAAAAGCATTTTTCCATGTAGATAGAGTGCTAGACTTGGAGTGGAGAAAACTTAAGTTCAAGTTCCAATTACTTGATTGAATTTTGGCAAATCTTCTCTGCACTCATCTTCTCTCTTTTTAATTTCTATGGACTTTGGCTCCTCATCTGTAAGATGGCAGAGAGAATGGTCAGTCTCAATAACCTTTAAGCTCTAAAACTTCATTTTTAAATGTGATCTTATTCAATGACAGAATAGAGATGACATGATCTAATGAATATAGACCAGGCTTTAAAATCAGGAAATCCTATGGTTCAATCCTTGCCTCTGGTATATAATGGATATGTGATTTAGAACCACTCTCTCAGTATCCTCAGGTACTTCTCCAACACTGGTAGTTTTAGAATAAGTACTGATCCACACCGGTAGAAGAATTTTGCTTCCACTTGTATCAGAATAACAGTCCCAGCCCAAAACTTCAAGATAAATTCTTGTATTTATGAAAAAAAAAACATTCTGTTCCTCTGGGTGTCCTGTAAACATGACTAATCAAAATATCTTAGAATACTAAGGCTGCTTGAAAGCAAGGGTTCACTTTGTGGGGTTGTTGAATATAAAAGTGAACTCATAATGCCTGCAAAATTGAAGAGTAAAAGAAAGGAAATAAATTAACTTAATGTCTTAATCCAAGGATCATCAGTTTTTTTTTTTTTAAGAAGTGAATTTTCACTGAAAAGGTCACTGAGGAAGATGTTAAAAAGAGAAAATAACATGATTCAGGGGAAAGGATGTCTTAGAATAAGAGAATAGCTGTTCAAATATCAGCTATACCACTTGTAATTTGCTAGTTAACTAGCATTTCTTTTTTTAGAAATGTATTCATTTAAAACAAACACAAAATACAAAAAAAAAGGGAAAAGACAGAAAAAAGGGGGAAAAAACCATTGTCATGTAACTAGCAGAACATCAAGAAGAATTCAAAAAATGAAACAATAAATTTCCATTTGAAGAAAGCATATATAATAGAAGATATATTCATAACTGTCCATCTTTTCTTTGCTTCCTAATAAATTATTCTTTTGTTCTCTGCTGTACATTTTTACTTTATTTCTTTTTTCCCTTTTCATCCACCTCACCTCACCCAAGCAGGCTACAGTTAAGCACATATATATCATGTATACATATACACACATACACATACACACACACACACACACATATATGTATAATGTGTTATTTCTTGATGTGAATAGGTTTGCAGAATACCAGTTCTCTTTCCCTATCTAATTCCTCTGTGTTAGTTATTTCTCTGCACCTCATTCATATCACAAAATTACTATTTTTACCTTTTCCTAGATGGTTTTGCTTTTTAGGGGCTGAACATAGCTCTGTCCGAATCTTTCTTTTGTTTTACCCAATTACTAATGTCATTCTTAGACATATGGTTTACATTTTCACATATAAAATATAGTTTATCTTTATTGAGTCCCTTGAAATTAATTTTTGATGTTGGCTTTTACATGTTAAATTTTCTATTGAGTTCAAATTTGCTTGAGACAAAATCCTGAAAATCTGAGAGTTCATTGAGTTATTTTTTGTTCATGATGCTAAATTTTGCTGGATATTAATATTTTCAGCTATAGACCTAGTTATTTTGATTGTTGACATATAATATTTCAAGATCTGTGGTTTTCTAGGATAGCTGCTGATAAATCCTATATAATTCTAATTGTAGCCCCAGCATAATTAATTTTTTGTAGTTTTTTGTTTATTTCTTGTAAAATTTTCTCTTTGATCTGGGAGTTTTGAAATAGAGCAATAATGTCTCTATGTATTTTCCTTGTAGGATCTTTTTGAAGTGGTGATCAGTGGATTTTTTCCTTTTTTTTTCTCTTTTGTTCTATCACTTCAGCACAATTTTCTTTGTTTTTTATATTATTAAGTCAGGGGCTTATTTTGTGTGTGTGTGTTTGTTTTTGGTCTTAATTAGCATTTCTTAAGAGTCTCCTGTGTGCTAGGCCTGGAGTCAGGAAAATTCATCTTCTTAAGTTGAAAGCTGGCTTCAGACACTTAGTAGTTGTGTGATCCTGAGCAAGTCATTTAACCCTGTTTGCCTCGGTTTCCTCATCTGTAAAAGAGCTGGAGAAGGAAAAGGCAACTCCAATATCTTTGCTAAGAAAACCCAAAAGAAGTCACAAAAAGTTGGACAGGGCTGAAAAAAAATGACAATACAACAGTGTGCTAGACACTATGCTAAGCTCTTGGGATACAAAGACTAGGGGAAAAAATAATTCTGACTTTCAAGAAGCTCATAATCTAGTGGAGGAAATAATAGGCAGTTACTCTAGATCTATATATCTTGCACAAACAAGATGTCTATAGAATAAATTGGAGGTATCTTTGAGGAAAATAACTAAAATTAAGGAAGACTGGGAAAGGCTTTTTCCAGAAGGTGGACTATAACTGAAACTTGAAGGAAGCTACCGTGTTAATAAACTACCCCGATAATAAAACCTATCCCGAAAATAAGCCCTTCCCTTACTGTGTAAGATTCCTCTAAAATAAGCCCTCCCCCGAAAATAAGTCCTATTGAGATTGCTACTGTAGTGAAGGTTGCGCTACACGTTACATTACGGTACCCTCTGTATGCACCGCACCGCCCCCCAGGGTGAAACGCACGCCGCGCTCTGAGCTGCATCCAATCAGAGCTGCAACAGTGGGCGCATCATCCTGTTCTTCCCCAGTGATTTGTTTGCTGGCGCCATTGAGAGCAGTGCCGTAGAGGAGAGCTGAGGCAGGACAACATAAAAACCCGGTATGTAAGCGGGAGTGAGGGGGCATGATGGAGGATAAAAGGGGCATGATGGAAGATAAAGGAAGAACTCAGGGGGCATGATGGAGGATAAAAGAAGAATTCAGCCAGCACTCACTGTGCTAAAGAAATGAAGAATAGATCAAGTAATGATTCCTGCAGGAATGACTGCCTATCTCCAGACCCTTGATATTGCAATAAACAAGCCATTCAAGGACCATTTGTACATGGAAGTCAATGACTACATTGAAAATAGAATGGAAAGAAATCAGCGTGGAAACTTTGTGAAGCCCTGTCTGCAAGAAGTCGTGACTTGGATGAAGAAGCCATGGGATAAAATTACTGACAGCTGTGTCACCAAGGCACTACGAGCAGGTTACCTGGACAAGACATGTTCATTTAAAGAGAGCTATGTTGCCGGACATGACAGATTGGGTCCACATCTTCTGAAGGAAATAGAGGCGCAAGACATCCAGGATGGAATTCAGGGTATGGACACTTATGACGATGTTGTTGAAGAAGATGACATGATCATTATTGAATAAAGGTACTTTTTTTGGTTCACATTTACCTGTTTATTAAAATTGCTGTCAATGTTCATTAAAATAAGCCCTCCCCTGAAAATAAGCCCTCTGGTATTTTTCTGCCCAAAAAATAATAAGACAGTGTCTTATTATCAGGGAAACACAGTAGAAAATTAGGAAGCCTAGAAGAGAATAAAGAAATTTCAAGCAAGAGATCCAGCCAATGAAAATACATGGAATCAAGAGTTAATATCATTTAGGGTAAGCCATTAAGTCTCTTATCTTAGTTTCCTTATGAGTAAAATGAGAGGGTAGTGGAATTATATTAGATAGCCTTTAAGATCCCTTTCAGTTCCAAATATATCCTCATAAAGGGTATATAAGTTCTTGATAGTCTCTCTAAAATTGGTCCTCTCCTACAACAAATTTCCACATTTGTCAGGAAAGGAATGTGATGATGGCTGCCGTCTCTCAATACCCTTGATTACTCTTCAAGATCAACTTGTTTATAAAAACCCTAAGGTTGTTATTTAGAACTTTTTATGCTTATATTTACACTCTGATTATGCCAGTCAATAATAAAGATGTGTTAAGTTCCTAGTATGAGCCAAGCATCATACTAAGTGCTGGAAATGCAAATACAACCAGAAAGGCAATCCTTGCTCTCACAGAGCTTAAATTCTAATGTAGGAAGGCAACACATTACAGAAAGCTGAAAAGAGGGCAGGGTGGAGATATGAAGATATCCAGGTGGGGGCATGGTATAAAGAGAGTATCGAAAGACTTGAGTCTTTCTATAAGTGAGAAGTATGAAGACATTTTGTTCTAGGCAAACTCCTTAAAGTGGAGAGTCTTGGAGAAATCATCCAATCAAAAGGAGAGGGAAAGGGGGAAAAGATAAATCAGCTGTTTTTCATTTCTGTAAAAGCTGACTCTCATTCATTTTCTATTTCTGTGTATTTATCATATTAAATTTCCTCTAAATTATCTGTGTTCTAAACTGATGAATTTTGTGCTGTTTTGAGCTTTATGTTTCTATATTACACACCTGGCATCTACCACCTCTGTTATGATTATGTGATCTACATATTAGTTTCAAAAGTATTTGTGGCAGAAAAACAGTACTTCTTGTTAAAATATTATCTATTGGTCTCTTTGCATAACTATCTGTATGACTGTCTATACACACTTATGCACGCATACACACACACACACACACACATACACACACACACCCCCACAACACAGAGATATATATGAGGCATCATGGACACATAGTCTTGAAGCCAGTATGACTTGGATTCAAGTCCCACTTCTAATACATACTGATTGACTTATCCTGAGCAAATCACTTAATCTCTCGGCAAATTGTTTAAGTTTTTGAGAGCCTAAGTCTTAAAATCTGAGACTGTAAATTGGGGAATAGTAGCTAATTCACATCAATGAAAACACAGATCTATAAAAATATAGGTAGATAGAGATGGATAGACAGACAGGAAGATGGATGGATGCACAGATAGAAGGATAGATAGAAGGACTGAGAGAGATTGATGGACAGACAGATAGATGGATAGATGATAGATAGATAGATAGATAGATAGATAGAGAAACAGGCAGACATAACTAGATGGATGGATAGATAGCTAGAAATATTTACAATTTTGAAATACTATGAAATACAATTTTATTTCTAGTCACATTTGATAATAGAGAACAAAAATTTCTAACCACAGATGGGTCAACAGATCATATTTTTCAAGCTAAAAAGGGATCTCAGAGGGTATCTTGTTGAACTTTCTTATTTTACAGATGAGGAAACAGAGACCTAAAAGGTTTAAGAGATTGGGCCAAATTCACACAGGTAGGAAACATCAGAGGCAGGGTTTGTACCCAAATCCTTTGACTCTGGAGTCAAGTTTCCAAGGAAACTATGTTCCTGTGGTTGAGGCTAGGAAAAAAATCTAACCAAAGAAACAAAAAGATCCTAACATTACAGACACAAATAAATTGACTGTAATTCTCAGACCTAACGAACTGACACTGAGTACTATAAATTAGTTTGGGTAAAGGCTTTTTCTGTAATCAAATCACTCTTTCTTTGATTTGCACTCAATTGTTAAGCATGCAACAAGAGATGACCAGCTAAAATGCATAAGAATTTTCAGGTCCATCTTTTATTAATTAAAAAGGAACCAGAAAAGTATTTCCTTAGGGAGAAACAACTTGAAATCAGTTTGACTTGGGCCTTGAAAAGCAGTCTTTTGTGGCCTGCCTCCAAGAAGAAGTTTGGGATCATTGCATCATATGTTCAGTAGACACTCTTTGGTAGAATGAAAGAACTTCTCAAATAGAGATTGTTTCATTCATTAAGATCTATCAACTGGAATTTATTAAGGTGTTATGCTAGATCATCTCTATGCCAAATTGTCAATATTCTAACCATCATCCCCATCTCTTATGGCCTCTTTACTCTGATCCCTAACAGATACTAGATCCTTGGGCTCCTAACTAGGGCTCAACAGTTCTGATAAGCAATCTTTTCCCTTACCTTGTTTGGAACTAGGTATCCTTGTGCCTTCCTGGCCTCCTTTATAATATCCCACTCCCCCTCTCCTTTTTGAATTATTGCTTTCCCCTCATTATAATGTAGACCCCCTGAAGACAGGATCTGTCTTGCTTGTAGATGTCTCTCCAGTGTTTACCACAGTGCTAAAACAACATAGTACACCTTAATAGATGTTGTAAATGTTTATCTATCTATTCAGTAGGCATGCAGATACCAAGAATGAAATAATCTCTACTCATTCTAAGGAAAAACACAAATGTGTGTATGTGTGTGTATACAGCATAAAAATAAAGTGAATAAATACAAGTAGTGAATGCAAAGATAGCATATGCTCATTACTTTTAATCTTATTTCCATGCTGCTAACTCAGGTTCTGATTGACAGCACTTCCCTCAGCCTCTTCTTCCCTCTGAATAGGAGGCTAAAGGCAGAATACCAAATTCCTCCCAATGCCTTCCTTTATAAGGCACAAAAGATAGACTTTCAGCTCATTACACTTTGCATCTGCTACTCTGTCTAGTTTCAACTCCATGGAATGAGATGCTCCCTAATGTTCCCTTACTAGCCCTTTTCTGTTTCCTTTTGTATGTTGTCTCCTCCCTTAAACTGAACTCCTTGAAAGCAGAGTCTGTCTTTTTATTAATTGTATTCCTAGTGCTTAACACATGGCCTGGCACATGGTTGATACTTAACAAATGTTTAGTGGATTGGATTATGTTCATTTCACTGAATATGCCTGAAATATAGTAGGAATTTAATAAATGCTTGTAGGTTGATTGGTTCATTAACATACCATCTAAAATAGTAAACAGGATTATAAACAGAATGGTAGTACACATCTGGTGAGTATGACAAAAATTATGTGCCCCTATTACCTCTATAGGAAAACAAAAGATTGAGCAAGCATAGCTATTCTTAAGAAAAAATATTAGATAGCACTCATAAACTAGGAGTACAAGGAACCTCAATTTTAACAATGAGATTCTCCAAGAATACCATTTCTAGGGATTTGTGGTCAAAAAAATTTTTTAATCTTCTACCATAGATTTAGATGGAAGACCCTTTTGAAACTATCAAGTTCAACCTCTCATTTTACAGATGATGAAACTGAGCGGTTAAATATTCACTGAAGAATCACACAGCTAGTAAGAATCTGAACCTGGAGTTGAACTCAGGTCTTGCTGCCTCCAAGCCCCATGCTCTGTCCAATGTACCATTCATCAAATGTGACCTGAAGAAACAATAAAGCATCACTTTATAGCATTCCAAGCAATATTTAAAAGCAAAGATCATTAACTATTTTTTATATGAGAATATATTTACAAGCAAAGCCTTAAAAAAAAAAAAGCACATGTCTCCTGTCCTGTTCCCATAAAAGTTTGATCTATGAGTATACTTCAAGCTTTAAAGGCAATTTTATGGAACATCATTAACTTGAAATATGTTTTTTTTAAATAGATAACTTCCAGTTCCATATGCTATCATGTTCTACTCCTTACTCCTTTTTTACTCCTTAAAAAAAAGTTGTGGTTTTTTTTGTCTAAAAAAAGTTTACCATTCTCCATATCCCATATAGCAAAGGTTAAAAAAAACTGAATGCAAGATATTCTGCTGGATGGTGAGGGGGAACCTAGTCATGGAAGTAGATGCTATCACAACAAAATCAATGATTGGTTGTCTCTAAACTACCAGAGCTCCTTTACCAGACAAACCACCTCCATCTCTGTGGTTAGTGTGCAGCTAAAGGCCATGGTATTCTCTATCACATGATCTCACTGTGTGTTAGAATATAAGTAACAAGCAGGTGCTAACAGTCCTTAGAAACCATAGGTTCTGAAAGTAACTTCACCCCCAGTTGCTGTCATATACTGATATGTTTTTAAAGTAGTAAGAAACCTACTTTTCTGGAAGGATTTACAACACCCTTGATGAATATTCTCCCAAAGGCAAGCAGACTGATTCCCAAACAAGATGGCATGTTGTGCCATCAGAAAAACATTTCACTAACCCAGCTTTTTTTGAGAGGTGATTGAACTACCTGGGAAGTTGGGCCCTATTTTTCACATAAGAAGATAACATTTATCTCATACAAGCTTATGTTTTACTCTCAAGACATTGTTACCCTCATTATAGCTTGCCCTAGAATTGAGCATGAAACAAACATATGTCAATTTAATCAGTGAGCATTATGTGCAAGAAAATTTGTTAGGTCATTGGGATGCAAAGACCAAAAAAGTCCCTGATCTCAAAGAATTCCTATTCTATTGGAAGAACACCATTTTGGGGGAGCTTCTGGGTGATATAGTAGATTGAGAACTGGCCTTGGGGACAGGAGGAACTGAGTTCAAATATGGCATCAGCTGTGGGACTTTGGATAAATCACTGAACTCTATCTGTCTCAGTTTCCTCATCTGTAAAATGAGTTAGAGAAAGAAATGGCAAACAACTCCAGTATTTTTGCCAAGACAATCCCAAAATAGGGTTATAAAGAGTCATACATCACTGAAACAAATGAACAACAAGCTTTCGTTTTTTGGTACTATGTAGAAGAATCCCTCATGATTTTTCCTCCTCTGTATCTGTGATTTCATTAATCCAACTTCCAACATAGAAACTCCCTTTACCTATACAGATCTTCAAATGTTTGAGAATTTATAGACTTAAAGAGCTGTTTAAATACTGAGAGTCAGAAAACTTGCTAAGTCATACAGTCAATATGTGAAAGAGGTTGCCTTGAACCCAGGTAGCCATTGACTGCCTTCCTAAAATAAAGTCACATGAAAATACATCTCTACTGAAAATGCTGTCTTACTAGAGAATGATACTGGACTTGAAAATGTGGCCTAAAGAAAACTTCAGTGGAAAATTTGCAAGAACATTGTCTTTGTTACTTAGAGCTGAACATTGCAAGTATAATAGTGTAGAAGAGCTCTCCAGATGAAGGGAGTTCAAAGGAAGCCTTAAGCTTTGGCCATCCATTTAATTTGGAATAGCAACAAGATGCAGAATCACATGTATATAAACACTATATTATAATGAAGCGAATTAATGTATGAATGAAGTTAGAGGGTTCATTGGGTAAAGCAGTGAGACTAGAATGAAAAAGACCTGATTTCAAATCTGAACTAAGACACTAATTGTGCAACCGAAGTCCTTAATCCACAAGGTAAAAAAAAGTATTTCAGTACCTTTGCCAAGAAACCCCCATGGACTGGATTGGTGTGCTATGATTCTCAGGATCACAAGTTGGACATAACTGAATGACTGGATAAAACAGAAATTAGGACATTTATCAGACTAGACATCAGTCTAATCCTAATCCCTGTCTCTCCCTAGACTTCTTGGATTTTGTTGTAATTTATATTTGCTTTTATTCCATTCAGCATTTAAAACCACTGCCCCTTTAGCTCCACAGTCCTTATTCCTAGTTCTGACTTTGGCTCATCTGCATAATGATCTGTCCAGCCCTCATACCACCCCCTCCAAAACTTCCCTTATCTTCCTTACCCAGTCTCCACTCTTCATTCCTATCCTGCTTGCCAGGATGGTAATGATATTAATGAGTCAATATCATAGAAACTACTCACCTAAAGATGTCAAAATGGTCTCCTAGGCAATACTCAGGAATATACTCAGATAAAACAGTATAGATTTGTACAATGGAACTCTATAAAAGGTGACAGCAACACAGAACAATTAAAATTGAATGCATTTAGAGTCTTAGTTTCAAATGTTAGGCTAGGCGATAAATGATCCTCCAAATGAGGCAGATTAGATTAGTGTCTATATAACACTAATAAAAAATAACATTTATATAATACTTTAAGATTTGGAAGGTAAAAAAAATATGGTAAACACTAGGACAATAGGAACAAATTTTTGATTTCTCATTTTTCTGAGGTCATCAAACACATCAGGTATGCATAAATAGAGAAATGGTTAGAGAAATCAGGCTGTGGAGATTTTAAAATTTTTTACAGGTACATTTTATATTTCCTCTATTCTGCATTTAATGTTATTCTGGATATTTGCATGAAAACAGGATTTGGGGTTGGTTTTCCCCTTCGAGGCACCTGCCAACCACTTTCTCAGAAGTAATAACCTTGTACAAATTTCAGCTGGTATTGGTGGAAAGAGAGCAAGGACATTCAAAACAGAACAATAACATAGGTTGAGCACCAAAAAAAAAAAATCATAGAATAAAAAGGAAAAGGTATATCCTTCCAATCTGAAAAATACAGTAATAGACCTTGGAACCAAATCTCCTTTCTTTTATACGTGCTGTCAAGAGCATGTAGATCTGGTTATAAAGAAATATGCATGAATTAGTCACTGGAATAAATAAAACAGTTTCAAATGTCTTGCCAGTATGGTAAGTATAAAGTTAGCTTATGCAAACTGAAGTAGTTAAACAAAGGATGTGTAGTTTTATATCTTTTCAAGGGCAAAGTGGAAAATTTTACCTTCAGAAGCCCACCCACATTGGAAATTATCACTAACAGATCCTGATCTTGGTACACCATATACCTCACCTTGTAAAAGTCTCCTTGTATGGAAGGGCCCCTCTCCAATTCATCCTGTAGACAATTACTGCTCTCCCTAAAATACTTCTTTATACAACCCTTCAAAACATGAAATACATCTAAGAGAGCTACAATCTAGCTTTATCACTGAATTCTAAATATCAGAAAGTCTTTCTATCTGACTTGAAGATGAAACTTTTTCCCATATGTATTGTATCCCTTCCTTCCTTCCTTCCTTCCTTCCTCCTTCCTTCCTTCCTTCCTTCCTTTTTTCCTTCCTTCCTTCCTTCCTTCCTTCCTTCCTTCCTTCCTTCCTTCCTTCCTTCCTTCCTTCCTTCCTTCTTCCTTCCTTCCTTCCTTCTTTCCTTCCTTCCTTCCTTCTTTCCTTCCTTCCTTCCTTCCTTCCTTCCTTCCTTCCTTCCTTCCCTCCTTCCTTCCTTCTTCTCTCCCTCCCTCTCTTTCTCTCTCCCTCCCTCCTTTGCATAATGTTTTCCCCTTCGAGGCACCTGCCAACCACTTTCTCAAATTATTTTAAATGCATAAAATAAAATGCATAGGAAATACAAAGGAAAACAATTATATTGAAAAAGAATGATCAAAGTATAAAAACTGTCTGATATTGTTCATAGACCCCCTGAAATTTATCCATGGAATCCATAAATTCCAAATCAAAACTTCTCTTAAAGAAGAAAATCTAGATATTTTAAACTCTACATGACCAAAGCCAAATCCATTATTTCCATCTCTAAACCCTCTCTATTCTCCTCCTTTCCTATTACTATGGAGAGCAACACTATCCTCCCAATTCCTCAGGCTTAAAACCTAGGAATCATCTTGGACTCCTTATTATCTCTTACCTGTCCACTCTCCTCCCATCTAAAGGTGTGACAAGGTCTCCCAATTTCACCTTTGCAATATCTTGAGTACTCCCTCGTCTTTCTTCTGACCACTACAACTACTCTTGGGGCAGGTCCTAATGTCCTCATAATTGGACTGTTGCAACAATCTGCTCTTCAGTCTACCTGCCCCAAGTATTTCCAGAAATCTTTCCACACTCCAATCTCTCCTCCATTCAGATGCCAAAGTGATTTTCCTAAAGGTCCAATGATGTCACATATCTCCCCCTCCAACTCCTCACTCCCACTCAAAAAACTCCAGTGGTTCTCAATCATTTTTAGCATCAAATACAAAATCTTCCACTTATCATATAAAGTCCTTTAAAACCCAGTCCCCTCCTACCTTTCCAGTCTTCCTACTTCTCTGTACTCTTTATTCAATGGCACTGGCCTCTTAGTTATTCCATGAACAAGACATTCCATCTCTCAGCCCTGGGCCTTTCCTCTGATTGTCCTCCATACCTGAAATGCTCCACCTACTGGCTTCCTTTAAGACCCAACTAAAACTTGATCCTCTTAACAATGATTCTCAAAGAGTGATTCAGAGAATCCTGGGGGTCTCTGAAAATCTTTCAGAGGGTATACAAATTCAAAATTAATCTTTATTTGTAATATGGCAAATATCTATCAAATATAACCCACGCAAACAAAAACTCAGTGTACAAATCCTTAATAGCTTTTAATAGTATAACTATACTGAAAACAAAAGATATATCCCAATTCATTTTAATTCTAGCCTCCTTTCCCTTATTTTTAATATTTCTTGTATGTAGCTTGTTTGTGCTTATTTCTTTGCTTGTTGTGTTCCCCTTTCCTTCTCAGACCCATTTGAGACACTCTCCTTAAGATCAGGAACTATCTTTTGTCTTTTTCTGTATCCCCACTTAGCACAGTATGTTTGTATGTATGTATGTATGTATGTATGTATGTATGTATTATGTGTGTATGTGTGTGTATGTACACACATATTAGGTGCTTAATAAATATTTATTATTCAGGCTAAACTTCCTGAATTTTAAGGATCTTCAGAAACTTAGCCTTATTTATCTCTCCAGTTTTATCTTCTACTACTACTAACTACTACTTTTTTTTATCCCAGAAAAGCAAGATGACATTTCTATTTCTGTGACTTTGTCACATTACCATCTCTGCTTGAAATACCCATTCTTCTCCACTTTTTAAAAGTCCCATCTTCAAGACCCAGTTTCAAGACCCCAGTAGCTCTTGGTCTTTTCTCTCTTTATGTTGAGTTCATTATGACCTATGCTTATTAGCTGTGTAATTGTAGAATTGTATATCACTTAACCTTGCTGTCTACCTCAGTTTCCTCATCTGTAAAATGGAGATTACAATAGTACTTATCTCCCAGGGTTGTTATGAGGACCAAATGAGATAATATTTATAAAGTGCTTTGCAAACACAAAAGCTCTATAAAATGCATGCTGTTATTATTTTGAAATCTATTTTATGCAACTAATTATCTTCCTCTCACCCCACTGCCTATTTTTTATTTTAAAAAATTTTATAAGGGACATACAGACTTCAACAAGATAAATCTTCACATTGGCAATTTACAAAAATGAATGTCTTATTCTTCATTTTAAATCCATCACTACTCTCATAGGAGGTAGGTGGTATATTTCATCATTAATCCTCTGGGTTTATGGGCTACCATTGCCTAAAGTGTTTCAAAGTTGTTTTTCTCTAAAATGTCATAAAAATTACTTTAGTTCTGATTGCTTCATTTTTTTAATAAGTTCATAATATCTTTATAGCATGGAAGTTTTTATTACATTTATATTTCATGTTTTTTTTAACAGTTTCCCAATAGAAAAACACCCTATTCTCAGCTATAGGCTACTAAAAATAAGCTGCTATGAACTTTTTTTACATAGATGAGTCCTTTTCTTCTTTTTTTGATCTCTGTGGTATAGATCTAGATGTGATATACTTGGGACATGCTGTATTCACAGTATTATAACCTTTTGAGACATAATAGGATAGCTGGATTAATTAATAGCTTTACCAACAACACACAAGTGTATTGTTTTCCTGAAGTCCCTCTTGCTTCATTTTTATCATTTATCATCTTTGCCTATTTTCTGAATATTTTCTGGATATTTCTGAATGGAACTTAACAATTGTGTTAATTTGCATTTCTCTAATAATTAGTGATTTGGATCATTTTTTTAATGTGGTTGTTAATAGATTGGGTTTCTTCCTTTGAAAACTGTACATATCCTTTACATATTTTACCCAATGGAAATTGATTCTCAGTCTTATAAATTTGAATCAACATTTTATGTATCTTGAATACGAGTTCTTTATTAGGGAAAGTTACTACAAAGACTTTTCCCCCCTATTACTTGTTTTCCTTCTAATTTTAACTGCATTAGATTTATTTGTGCAACCTTTAAATTTTATGTAATCATAAATGTGTTCATTTATGTGATGAGCTTATATAGAATAAATAATGATAAATGTGTCCATTTATCTTCTGTAATTTTCTCTATCTCTTGTTTGGCTATGATCTCTTTCTCATGCTATTTATTTTGTACAAGGTAGGTGCTACCTTATAGTGTTATTTTCATTTTAATGTCTATGTCCGATCTTTAGAATCAAATTATAAATTTTCAAAGTCAGCAACCATCCCTTATATCTGGTCTACAAAAACAAAAAAAATTTATTAAGCACATACTGTCTACAAGGTGTAATGTTATTTACTGAGGAAAATATAAAATTTAGATAAAGAGTTGTGTTTCCTAAGATTTTAATCTTTATATAGAATAAAGACTGTTTTGTGTAGTATTCAGTGTATTGGACTTAAAACTAGAAGGCTATATTCATACTTGAGCTCTTTTACTTACTAACTGATACCTTGGGAAAGTCGATTTAAAGTCTTATAATCTTATTTTCTTTGTCTGTAAAATGGGGTTAATAATCCTGATGGGATGAATAAAATCCCAGCAAAAGGCCCCAAGTCCTTGGTGGTGAGATAGGTTATGGGGAGAGGTATTGACAGGAAAGGGCTTTTATTGAATTTAAGTGGGCCTTTGTTGCAATGGCCCTTAGTTAAATTCCTACAACTACTCCCTGAGGTGAGCATGGAAGGGCATTGATTATCTTGTCCCTAAGTGAGCCTTGTAGCAATGAAGAATTCCTTGCATGGATAAAATTATCGTGGCCCCACAGTTGTCCTGACTCTAAGGCAAGTCAGTTCTCCATTCACTAATTCATGTAACTTTTGTGATCTATCAGCTGGCCTTTTAATTCCCTGATGAATATCATACCATTTTCACCTCATTGTTTTTGCCTAAATGCCTCCTTTTTCTCCTTACTATCCAGCTTTCTCATCCTTCAAGATCCTGTTAAAACATCATATTATTCATGAAGCTTCTTCTTCCCTTAATCCCACCCACAAATTACTCTGAATAACATTGATTTCTACCTTTCTATTCTCAGTTTTTCTGGACTATACACTTATTTGGGAGCATACTGGAAACTTGTATATTTTCTTGTATTTTTTTTAACAGTTTCCTGTGTGCATGTCTTATCTTTCCTACAAAATTGCAAGTAACTTGCTGGCTAGGACATATCTCATTCTTTTTGTATATGATAAGAATTTATGTTAGTGCTTGAAGTTCTCAAATCACTTTCCCATGTACTATCTTATGTTAAGTACAAAATATATTCTTGAACTGAATTGAACTAAGTGACTTTGAACAAGTCAGTTGATCCCTATTTCCTCATCTGTAAAATGAAAGAATTGGATTAAGGAAATGCTAGGCCCTTTCCAATTCTAGATCTATGATCACATGAACTGAAGTGACAGAAATCTAGATAGGATACTTCTCTTGTTTTCATGAAAACAATCTTTTCCCTACTTCCTTTCATTGTAACTCATCCTCATTACTTCTCCTTTGGGTTCATAATAGACCCTTAGGAGAAAACTATATTGAATACATCGACAATATTAGGAATTCTGATATTTTCAGTAATTTCAACTGGTCAGAAACTGTTCAAATAACAGAACTATCTGTTAATTTGATTAATTTGATAACTCAATGAACTTGGAGGTTCAACCCTGCTTGATATATGTAAACCATTACAATTTAAATAATCTAGAATCTTAGGTAATATTTAGTGAAATACTTTCTTTTTAAAATGTATTTTCACATGCATCTTTCATTTCTTCCTCACAAGAACACTATGATGTGGGCAGTGTATGTGTTATTACCTCATTTTATAGCTGGAGAAACCAATGTTTTCTAACTCTTAGTTCTTTTTACTCTAATATTTCATGGTTATTCCTAACTCATCATTTCTTCCAGAATTCCCTCCTTACTACTTCTCAAAACTCAAAATTAAAGAAGGACTTCCTGTGGAGGAGTAAGACTTCAACTATTGATTTGAGGATTGCATGTAGTTCATTAGATGAGATTTATGACCCTCTCCTAAATTCCCTCTCAAGTAAATCTCTATTTATTGTAGAGTCATTTCAATCAAATCCAACTCTTGTGACCTTTTTTTTTTTGTTGTTGTTGTTGTTATTGTTGGTAGATACTAGAAAGGTTTGTCATTTTCTTCTCCACTTCCAATGAAGAAACTGAGGAAGATAGGACTAAGGGACTTGAGCAGGGTCACACAGTTAGTGTCTAAGACCAGATCTGAACTCAGGTCTTCTAGACTTCAGGGCCTGTTCTACATCCACTATGCCATTTAGTTGCCCCAAACCTCTACTATATAATGGTAAAAAATATTTTCATTTTCATTTTAATATTACATCATTGCTGTCCTTTCTTATACCATCAATAAAGATGATTTCACTTATAGCTGATTCCATTGTTTTTGCTACCATTTCATCATTTGTGGAGATAGTGCTTCACAGAGTCTGTGATCACACACACAAAAAAAAACTACATGAAATTTTCTCTATATGTAATTTTCAATTTCTACTCCATTTTTCCTCATGGTATTTATTATAATAATTTTAATTTCAATTTAATGTTAATGGCATTGCCTTCTTACATTTATGCCATTATCTTCCTACTATACGAAGCAAGAGGCTAAAAGCCTCAGAAAGATAGAATCCATTCCACAAATATTTATTGAGCACTTAAACAATATTATATACAAGGTCCAAAGTGCTAAGAGGGTGAAAGAGCTGAGTTTCAGAGCTAGTTATGCCCATTATTAGCATGGGGAAATACATCTAACCTCCTTGTCCCTCAGTTTCTTCATTAGAAATGAGGATAATAATATAGTCACATCCTAGTCACTGCTGAGAAGATTAAAATGAGAAAAATGAAAACATCGTAATCACAAATTGCTATATTGTTATAACTTCATTTCAAAGGTTTCCTCTTGACAAAAAGAGTATAGTAATATTTTGGAAAACTATTTCTTTTCATCATTGCCCCCCATTTAGAACATAGGAACAATGTTTAAAATACTCTTTACTTGCTAATTTCAAGTTGGTTCAATTTGACCTATCATAATTATATGTCCTCTCTTACAAAGCATCTGAATGGCACATCTTCCACCTGTATCATTACTTTCCATGAGTCTAGTGGTTCAGGGCACCCTAATCTTTCTCCAATTATCTCTCAGTCCATCACAACCTTTTATTTTCAGAAAACTGGTTCCAAAATATCTTAAAGGAGGAGGAGTAACCTTATATTCCTCCCCCTACATTATTGCATACTTGGAAGAAAAACTTATTATCCATAATATACTGTTATTGTTATTAATTATCACCATTAATAATATTATTATCTAATAATATACAGTTGTTGCTTTCAAGGAGTCTTTTAAAATAGTTTCTTTCCTGCTTTCTTTGACCACCCTGTTTACTAAATGAAAAATTTAAGTTACTCTGTGGGAAAGGATGAGGGGCGGAGAGAAGTCGAGTAGGTGAGACTTAGGTGGAATCATGCATACGATCAAATCCAAGCTCGCCATGTGAACCACAAGCTCTGTATTTATAGTGCAGTGAATCTTCTATAGAGATGAAAAGTCCCAACACCAGAAAGCAATGCTGTATTGTGAATAATCCGAAGACAGAAAAACCACCAGAGGGTTTTCTTTGAAGAAAAATACCTACTTGGCCCATGAAGAATCTGACCACATATCACTATGAGTCATAGTAAAATGGTTCCTTGTGATTCATCTCTACTTATTTTTAAAAGTGTGATAATTATCTTTCATGCTTAAATTAAACTTTTTTATTTCCAAAAACATTAAAAAAAAAAAAAAACCTTGAGGCTGGGTTGGATTTTTATTCCACTTGTTTAATGTAAATACACTGAATCTTTCAAGTCTTTCCTGAAACCTGGTTACAAGATGTATCACTCTTTCCATTATAAATCCTGTTTTAAGAGAATTTAAAATTATTTGTCCATTTTCACACTGTCCTGAAACTGAACTGCAGAAATAAATCTCCAAATAATATTATAAGGGTAGCAAGGTGGTGTAGTGCAGAGCCTGGAATCTTGAGGCCCTGACTTCACATTTAATCTCACTACTTAATAGTTAGTAGCTGTAAGACCCTGGGCAAGTCACTTAACCCTGACTGCCTTGACAAAAATAAATAACATTACATTTGGAGGAGGAAAACTACAAAAATTATCTAAAATAAATTGTCACTGAAAGAAAAAAAACCATTCCCTTTCTTATCCAAATGAGAATGATCCTATCTCATTATCATTTACCTTAACATAAGCAAGTTTTGGTTTGTGAATACAAAAAAAAAATTTAAGTATGGAAATTTTAAAGGAAGATGATATTTTTATATATATGCATATATACACATATCACTCTCATTTATGTAATATAAATAGTATACAAATACAACAATTGTGACGACCGTGTATTTAAAATCAGCTGGAGTCAGGAATTCAGGTTAGGGGAAAATCGTCGATCATTATTCTTAGTGGAGGTGAAGAAGGATCGAAGAAGGGGAATCGGAGATGAAGGGGGATTGGAGGTGAAGGGAGAGTCACGATAGCAATGCGAGCAGCTGTGACAAGAAGTCAGCCAGTAGTCTCTCTTTCTGCTTCTTTCTCCGCCCTCCCCCTCCCACCCCCCCGCCTCCACCCACCAAAATCGTCATTTCCTGTACAACACATCAGGACTTGCACAAAGAGTGAGTGGGGGCCATTCTTTCTCCAAGCATATATATTAACAGAGTATGGTCCACTTACTATTTAGCCTCATGTATTTGGGATCTCAGTGCATCAACTTGAGCCTCAGCCCATTACAAACAACCTTTAGTTTTTCTTAATTTTTTGTTTTATTTTTTTCTGGTTACACACACACACACACACACACACACACACACACACACTAACTTTTTAAATACACATTTCTTTATAACCCATATTGGGAGATTGTTGTGATATGGGAGCCACCTGCCAGTGGTTGCTGGAAGTCTAACTCAGACCTGTAGAATGGATTCTTCATGTGAGAGGATGATGATGAGTTGATACAAGGAGACTGAGAGGCAATTACTGTTCTCTGACCTCCCGATTGAGAGACAGTTGCGTTGTCTGACCTCTCTCCTCTTCCCTCTTGCCTCCAATTTACCTCCCAATCCACAATGAACACCTGCATCAGCAAAGGCTGCTCCAAAACTCCCTCAAGTGTCACAATCCACAGTTGCAGAGGCTCTCAGAGAACTGACCTGTCCCTTCACCCAGGCATGGTCCTTAAGAGGAGATAAAAATCAGACCAAAGGAAAAACCATGACAGAGAAAAAATTTTTTTCTTTTCTATTAAAGCTTTTTATTTACAAGCTATATGCATGGGTAATTTTATAGCATTGACAATTGCCAAATCTTTTGTTCCAATTTTTCCCCATCTTCTCCCCATCCCCTCCCCCGATGGCAAGTAGACTAATATATGTTAAGTATGTTAAAGTGTAAATTAAATACAATATAAACATACATGTCCTAACAGTTATTTTGCTGTACAAAAAGAATCTGAGTATGAAATAGTGTACTATTAGCCTGTAAAGGAAATAAAAAATGCAGGCAGACAAAAATATAGGGATTGGGAATTCTATGTAATGGTTCATAGTCATCTCCCAGAGTTCTTTCACTGGGTGTAGCTGGTTTAATTTATTACTGCTCTATTGAAGCTAATTTGGTTCATCTCATTGTTGAAGAGGGCCACATCCATCAGAATTGATCATCATATAGTATTGTTGTTGAAGTATATAATGATCTCCTGATCCTACTCATTTTACTCAATATCAGTTCATGTAAGTCTCTCCAGGCCTTTTTGAAATCCTCCTGCTGGTCATTTCTTAATGCACAATAATATTCCATAATATTCATATACCACATTTTATTCAGCCATTCTCCAATTGATGGGCAGCCATTCAATTTCCAGTTTCTGGCCCCTACAAAGAGACCTGCCACAAACATTTGTGCACATACAGGTCCCTTTCCCTTCTTTAAGATTTCTTTGGGATATAATCCCACTAGAAATACTGCTGATCACAAAGGTTATGCACAGTTTGATAACTTTTTGAGCATAGTTCCAGATTGCTCTCCAGAATAGCTGGATGTATTCACAATTCCACCAACAATGTATCAGTGTCCCTGTTTTCTCACATCCCCTTTAACATTCAGCATTATCTTTCCCTGTCATTCTAGCCAATCTGAAAGGTATGTAGTGGTATCTCAGAGTTGTCTTAATTTGCATTTCTCTGATTAATAATGACTTGAAGCATCTTTTCATATGGCTAGAAATAGTTTCAATTTCTTTGTCTGAGAATTGCCTGTTCATATCCTTTGACCATTTATCAATTGGAAAATGCCTTGATTTCTTAGTCAATTCTCTATATATTTTGGAAATGAGGCCTTTATCAGAACCTTTGACTGAAAAAAATGTTTTCCTAATTTATTGCTTCCCTTCTAATCTTGTCTGCATTCATTTTGTTTGTACAAAAACTTTTCAATTTGATATAATCAAAATTTTCTATTTTGTGATCAATAATGATCTCTGGTTCTTCTTTGGTCATAAATTCCTTCCTCTTTCATAGATCTGAGAGGTAAACTATCCTATGCTCTTGCAATTTATTTATAATCTCTTTTTTATGCCTAGGTCATGAACCCATTTTGACCTTATCTTGGTGTACATTGTTAAGTGTGGGTCAATGCCTAGTTTCTGCCATACTAATTTCCAATTGTCCCAGCAATTTTTGTCAAATAGTGAGTTCTTATCCCCAAAACTGGGGACTTTGGGTTTGTCAAACACTAGATTATTAAAGTTATTGGCTATTTGGTCCTTTGAACCTAACCTATTCCATTGACCAATGAGTCTATTTCTTAGCCAATACCAAATGGTTTTGGTAACCACTGCTTTATAATATAATTTTAGATCTGGTACAGCTAGGCCACCTTCATTTGATTTTTTTTTCATTAATTCCCTTGAAATTCTTGACCTTTTGTTTTTCCATATGAACTTTGTTATTATTTTTTCTAGGTCATTAAAATAGTTTTTGGGGAGTCTAAATAAATAAATAGTGCTAAATAAATAGATTAGTTTACATAGTATTGTAATCTTTATTATATTTGCTCACTCTGTCCAAGAGCATTTAATATTTTTCTGGTTGGTTAGATCAGATTTAATTTGTGTGGAAAGTGTTTTGTAGTTTTGCTCATAAAGTTTCTGATTTTTCCTTGGCAGATAGATTCCTAAATATTTTATACTATCAGTAGTTACTTTAAATGGAATTTATCTTTGTAACTCTAACTGTTGAATTTTGTTAGTGATATATAAGAATGCTGATGACTTATGTGGGTTTATTTTGTATCCTGAAACTTTGCTATAGGTGTGGATTATTTCTAATACCTTTTTAGTAGAATCTCTGGGGTTCTCTAAGTATACCATCATATCATCAGCAAGGAGTGATAATTTGATTTCCTCATTGCCTACTCTAATTCCTTTAATCTCTTTCTCAAGTCTTATTGCCAAAGTTAGCATTTCTAATACAATATTGAATAGTAACAGTGGTAGTAGACAACCTTGTTTCACTCCTGATCTTATTGGGTATGGTTGCAGTTTGTCCCCATTACATATGATGCTTACTGATGGGAAAAAAAAAAAATTTTAAAAGAAGTGAACATAGCATGTGTTGATTTATATGCAATCTTTATAGTTCTCTTTCTGGACACAGATGGCATTTTCTATCCAAAATTTATTACAAATACAATAATCTTTAAACTTTATCAAATATGATAGCCTTAAAATTAATGTATAGATTTGTGTCCTCACTGCCAAACTTTACTTTCTCTGAGTGAATTTTCCAACTGGCTAATTACAATACAATTAAACTCTCTGGTAATAAAATATTTCTGTGAATTTCTTCAGTGGAGATGTGACTCTACAGAGAAATCAATTGCTAAATACCATATCCCTATCCCTTCTAAAGCAAATGGCATATCAAAATTCTTAATCTTTTCAAAAGCAAAGATTTTCTCTGCTTCTTTCATATCCCTTCTAGTGTTCACAGTGATGGCAATATGGTAATTATCTGATAAAGTATATTGATTTGAAGTCAAAGGAAAATAAAATGTAAAGATGAGGGTCTTCATATGTGCCTTAACTTCCTATTCTAATCTAGTGATCAGAAAGCTTTGTCAAGAATGCTTAGTTACTCTTGGTCTAAGACTTTATTCAAGTCAGTTTTTGCTTCTGACAGTTTTCTTATTTAATCAGAAATCAGTGTAATGAGTTTTACATTTACCTACTTGAATGAAGATTGATACTGGGCATTCTTATAATGTTTCAATTTTTTTGAAGAAAAGAAAAATTGAAATCTTAATGAAAAACAAATCCTATAATCATACAAAATGTATGCAATAGAATTCTAGCAAATTCTACAAACTATGTTATTTTATAATTTATAAAATAATTTTAAATGACTGGAAAGGTAAGAGGGAACCAGAGTGTGAAGGGCTTTAAATGGTAAGCTAGATTTATTTTATTTATGAAATCAGCTGATGCAGTGTATAAAATAACTAAGCTTGATCAGAAATTCCTTCTTTAGAAATGTATTATTAAAATCTCCCAAAACATATTTTTATATAGTGCCATTATTTCCATAGATATGACTTGTCATTTTGATACATATATATGTATATATACCACACACACACACATATGCAGATATATGTCTATATACATACATATATATGTTATTTTGAAAGATCATATATATATATGATCTTTCAAAATAACATGATTGTGGAATTATGAATTGTGAAATATGCTATTTAAAATATTTGAACAATAACATAATTTGAATCAGACTTACAGAATCTCAGAGCTAGAAGATATTTGGGGGTTATTCTGTATAAATTCTTCATGGAGTTTACATAAATTCCCTCTATATCTTCCCCATTGAATGACTGTGCAACTTCTATTTAATTATCTATGCAGTGAGTAATTACCTACTTCTTGGATTTGCTCTTACTAGCCAAGTTTCTTTTTTCACACTCAACACTCCAGATCTCCCATTCATTTGTTTTTCCTACCTATGAAAAGTGAAATTCCAAACCTGGAATGCTCTCTTTCCTGATTCCACCTCTTGGCTTCTTTGATTTCCTTCAAGACTCATTTCAAATGCTATTCTCTTTTTCTTCTTCTTTTTTTGGACACAATTCCTTTATTAATGCAGATCATGATCACATTAACTTTTTCATCTGTTACATTATACCATTAATTCATTTTCAGGTAGCAGACCACTAAAATGTTATCAGCATTTTTAACATAAATTTTTACTTAGCTATGATTTCTCTATCTTGTACTTGGTTTTTTTTTTTTATTTTTATAAAGCTTTTCGTTTTCAAAGCATATGCATAGATAGTCTTCAACATTCATCCTTGCAAAACCTTGTGTTCCAATTTTTTTTCCCTCCCTTTCTCCCACCCTCTCTCCTAGAAGGCAAATTATTCAATATATGTTAAATATACATTTCTATATACATTTCCACAATTATCATACTGCATAAGAAAAATCAGATCAAAAAGAAAAAAATGAGAAAGAAAACAAAATGCAAGTAAACAACAACAACAAAAGGGAAAATACTATGTTGTGATCCATACTCAGTCCCCACAGTCCTCTCTCTGAGTGCAGATGGCTCTCTTCATCACAAGACTATTGGAATTGAAATGCCATCTTCTTAAAGAAGATTTTTTCATGTCTTTTCCCCTTTCCTTCCTAGTGCATTCTCTCTAAAATTATCTTCCCTTTACTGTCTATATACAAATATAGTTATCCTTTCCACACTGCAACCTCCCCCATTATGGTTTCCATATATCATGCATGGTTCAGCATAAGAAATTTTAAATGGGAATTTGTTGGAGAAGGGTGGGGGGAGAGTTATGGAAGCTGCAGATGACACACTAAGGCCAGCCGATGACACAGGAAAAGTTTGGAAATTCAGAAATATATAAAAAATTCATATGAGTATTATATAACATCAATCCAAATTTTACAATAAGATACTGTAAATACCCCATGAAAGGAAAAAAAATCAAACTTCTCTGGAAAGGGAGATCCAAAATATTTTACACAGATTTTTCAAATCACAAGGATTCCGCACCCATAACCCCTGTGTTGTGGAAGGAAGAACTGTACAGTTGTCTATATGTTGTCTCCTCTAACAAAAGGAGAGCTCCTTCAAGGTAAATTCCACTATTGTCTTGTATTCACAACAAAATGTATGGTGCAGAATGAGTACTTAATAAATGCTTGTTGACAGACTTACAAGGCAATTAATTTCACTTTTAAACTATATTTGTTAGAAAATTCTTCTTTATAACAACTTAAAATTGACCTTCACCTATTAGTTTTAATTCTACTCTCTGTGGCAAAGCAAAATAAAAGCCACAGATGCATTGCCCAAAGTCAGTGCGTAGGAAGGAGCAAAAGTAGAAATAAAGCTATGAAGAGTTATTTTAACAGGCAGCGAGATCTATGAAACTGCCAGATAGATGGTATAGCAATGCACAAATAGTAGTGTATTTGCTATCATTTTCATTCACAGAATCTCCTTTAGAGACCTAATTTATAAGCAGGGCATAAAATTGTTAAAAAAGAGATTATATTTTTGCTATTAAGTGTATGTTTCACTGAGAATGTTCCCATTGGTATAAATTGTTTATATGTTGATTTGATATTAAATAATAAGAGCTAGCATTAATAGTGCTTTAAGGTTTTTAAACTGTTTTACAAATACTATTGCATTTGACCTTCATGACAACTATTGGAGATAAATGCTATTATTCTCCTCATTTTGCAGATGAAAAAAATGAGGTAGACTTGATCTTGGAGGTTGTCTGAGGCCAGCTCAGGTTTTTTGACCACAGAGACTGCACTTTTATCAGTTATACCTCTTGGCTAGTGATGAAAGGTCAGAACTGCAGTCCAAAGAAATCATTAATCACATTTATTTGGATGTTTTCCTAGAGAGCCAATATTTTTAAAATGAGCTTCCATTCCTGAAAGTAAGTCAAAACTTTCTTCCATGTGGCAATCCTCTAATTGTTTGAAAAATGTTAACCATTTCTTCCTAAGTTTCCTTTTTATCAGACTAAATATTTTTAGTTTCTTCAATTGATATTTATATGACAGGGTTTGAATTTCCTCATTCTTCCTTAGATACCTTCAGGATCTTTTCTAAGACATGGCATCAAAAATTGGACAAAATGCTCCAGATATGGTTTGAGGAAAATAGAGTATCAAATCCCTCCTTCTGAAAACAGCCTAAGATTGAATTAACTTTATGAGTACTACATCATGCACTGTTAAATGTTAAATTTATAAGTGACTAAAAGATTTAGACTTTTCTTACGTGAATTTATGCCTAGATAAACTTCCTATTTACTGCTTGTGCGGTTAATTTTTTGGACCCCCAAAGTAGGACTTTACATTTATTTCATATTAGATTCAGCTACTTATTCTAAACCAGTGCTATAAATGAATCGATTTTTTTTCCACATTTGGGACAAGTATTGAATCCGACTACCAGGGCAATAGAAACAGAAAACAGTGTTAGCTGAGTAGAAAAGGAGGCAGGCAATACCCTTTGGGACTTCATGGGTCACTACAAAGCTATAAATGAAGTGGAGAGCTGTCTATTGCTCACTCAGTAGTCCATGAAAAGAGCCAGTTGTTTTAACTAATTTCCGTTCCCTCAATAACTAATAATAATAATGAAAGCTAACATTCCTGTAACATTTTCCATTTTAAAATTTTAAAATGCTTTTTAAATATTACTTTATTTTATTTTTACAACAATCTTGATAGGTGTTATTATCATCCCATTTCATAGAGGAGAAAACTGAGGCAGTCAGGTTAAGTGGCCCATGGTCAGACAGCTAATAAAGTTCAGAAACAGAATTTGAACTCAAGTCTTCCTAATCCCAAGAGCTATGTTCCACATAGCCATCTAACTTTCTGGGTACTAAGGAAAAAAATGTTTCATTATGATTGGTATTCCAAGAAGAGTAATTACTGTGAAGTGTTATTTTCTCACAAGTACACCCAGTATCAGGAGGGAGAATGGACAATACAAGTAGCAAATAGAGAAACACAAATATAGGGCATGTACATGACTAAGGAATGTGCAGTGAGGAGCAACTTATAGAAAACACATTTTATGCAATTATTTTTCAGTCATATCCATATACAAACACATGTGTGCAATATACATATATGTGTGGGCACATAGATATACATATATTTATGTATGTATAATATATATGCATGTATTTTTCAAATAATTCATTACTTGAATACCACTTAACCTTTGATATTTTGTTGTTTAGTATATGACCCAAGAATTCATGTTAAAAAAAATGATGGGTCACCATTCACATAATCTTTTATATATAAGACTATATGTAGTCTATGAAAATATGTCTACTATTTTGGACCATGCATACCTTTTAATCTAAGTATATTCCTTCAGGGAGGAATTTTGAACTGACATTTTCTGTAGTTTTATTCTTAATATTTCCATTTTGTGGAGAATTATTTTTTAGCTGTTGGAAAGCAAGAAGCAGCATGTACAAATCCTCCCCAAAACATGTTTTGCATGTTAAAAGATTAATTGTGAAACCAAAATTTATTTAAAAAAAAACTCATTCCTTTCTCTAGAACTGACTCCTCAAGTTAAGTGACTCAGAGTAGGAACAGCTTTCTATATAAAAGACAAAGAAGTATAGCTGATCCCCAACCAACCAATCACTCACTAGAAGTTCCTTGGGTTTCATTTGTTACTTTCATCCAATAGAGAAGATTGAGAGTATTATCATCTTATTTAGGAAATTCTTTACATTTCATCATCAGCTTATTTGCAAAAACTCCCAGTTTGATCAAGAGTTGTCCTGCTTCACCTCTTCCTTTACAAAAACAAAAGTCCTTATCACCAAAGAGGGCTATCTCTTCCATTCCCATTTTACCCCATCTGTAGAACTCTTCTATTTCTCTGGGTCTGAGAGGCAACTGACACCTCCTAAGGCTAGGAGGAAATATTCCTACTGACTGGGGAATGAGGACCCATGTCTTCTATAGGTCTAAAGGAAAGGTCTGTTCTCAACCTGTTCCTCCTGCCTCATTTGATTGTTGAATTTCTTTGTCTCTGGGAATAATTGGGAATTGAAGAGTAGAAATCTTCCTGTGGCTTTCCAGTTTTAATAACTGCTTCTATTCTCTGCATGACAGGGGCTTCAGTGTGGGCCCACTAACTCACTTATTTTGGCACCAAAGAAACTATCTGGATAAGGATAAGGGCCCAGGGTCAGAGCAGAACCTCCTTCTCTAATCCTAGACCAGAGTAGTGTATGAGTAGCATAAGCCTTGGCTTCTGCCTCACCAACCAGCCAGAGCTAGAAGCAAACTGTCATTCCCATTACTCCTGCTAATAAAAATTGCTTCCAATCCAACTCTCACCAGTCTGCCCCTGTCTCAGCTCCTACTTTGCTTTGCCTACCTCCTTTCCCAGCTTCTTCCTCGAAGAAATGTAAGTAACATAGGCTGCCTTTTAACTTTCCCTTGGAGCATACTTATCACCCATCCCCAAATCTTACTTACCCATCCCCAATTAGGTTATTATTATAATCTTTCCAAGAAAAATCCTTTTTTGATCTAAATCCTACTAATTAAATATTAAGCATCCCTTCCAGGTTTGTGCTATATAAAATGTGATAATGGTTGCATGTACACCTTTAAATACATGACTAGAACATATTAGTCCTCACTGAGTATCATTTCAGGGAAGAAGAAATGGGAACTCTCAAGGACACAATCTCAAACACAAATTTAGTTTGATACCATAGACTTCTTTTCACTTACTTCATCCTCCTTTTGATGAACTTTGGCTATACTCCTAGCTTTGGCTTACTGATCACAGCAAAATATAGACTAATGGAGAAAGTCTAGAATTCTTTTTTTTTCTCCAAGAAACAGAGAGTAGGATTCCCCATAAAATCGATCATATTAGAGTCTTGGAAAGAGACACAAATGTATACATCAATCATGGACTCCTACCAAACATGGAAAACTAAGATCTATTTTGAGGAACTCTCACTTTGCTCCAAGGCTCTTTAAACACTCTCACACACCTAAATGATCTGAGAACTTTGCTATCTCATATAGATCCAATCTCTTTCTAATCACACAGATTCACTAAGAATATCGCATAGCTATAGGTGTCTAAAGCCAGATTTGAACTCAGAAAAATGAGTTTTCCTGAGTTCAGTCTTAGCACTTTATCTGATGTGCTAGCTAGCTGCCAAGTTTTCTTTACAAGATATTGAAAACCAATCTTGCAACTATCTCAATAAAGTATACTCATCAGGAAACAACCCCAAAGACTTGTACAATCTTAGTGATCTGTTCTAATCACAAGACTAGTTTCCATATATAGATGAGAGGACTATATCTAGAGAAGTTCAATGCCATTGTATCCTTATTGAATTGTCTTGCTCTGTAAGAGCAAAGTAAACATGCTAGTGTTAAATATTCATTGACTTTCATGTAGCTCATTTTGAACAAATCTAAACTTAGAGAGTACTGGCATCCTTTTTACATCTCCTAAACTTAAGCTCAAATGGAAGTTTTTTTTTCAAATTAAAGGAATTTACCCCTTTGCATTTCATAGGAAAACTCATGTTCTCAGCAATTCTCGACTTTTGTCTTCAAGATTTGATGTCCTTTGTTTCTTCAGGAACAATATGCATTGCATGAAGCCACTTTTCTGGTAGCTGCCCCCATTCAGTTCTCACCACTTTCTGTGAGACAATGCCCTTTGCCTCTTCTAGAACAATGTGAATGGGGAAAATTAAGCTATTTCTGTGACAATCTGTTCCCTTAAGTATCAGAAACTCCAAGCTTCTCCAAATCTGCAAATGGCAGGAGATTCTGTTTTGTCCAATTAGCACATAAAAGCATAGCTCACAGCAAAGTACATGTAATGCCTTTTTCTCCTCTGTTTCTCCATCACAAAATAGAGAGGGGAGTAGAACTCTACATCCTGAGGTGTTTTCCCTTCTCAGATTTTTAAGATCATTATAAAGCAAAAGATTCAGTAACTTTTGAGAAAATAGCAAGAATAAGCTTTCAATCAATGAGCTTCCACTAGCTTCTCCAGTTATTTGCCAGCTAAGTAGAAGCGTCATCTCTTTTCTAATCTTTAAGTTCCTAGTAAAGTAGCTAAAGACTCAGCTATCTCAATTGATAGTCTTTTGTATCCAGCTTCTAGTGACTCGTGTTTAGATCACTTACCTGTTCATTATTCTGACTCTTATCCCATTCCATCTTCTCAAAACTTTTCTTCCTGCTGGTTTCTTAACCACTTTCCTATTAGTGTTTAAACAGCTCCTGCTAGCTCCTTAAGTTCCATTTAATGCTCCAAATCAAAGTTTCCTGTTTGGTAAGTGTAACTTAATTGTTGTTATTATTGTCTAGTTGTTTTTAGTTGTGTCCAACCCTCCATTATCCCATTTGGGGTTTTCTTGGCAAAGTTACTGGAGTAGTTTGTCATTTTCTTCAGCTCATCTGACAGATGAAAAAAATGAGGGAAACAGTATTAAATGAGTTGTCCAGAGTCACATAGATAGTAAATATCTGAGGTTATCTTTGAACTTGAGTCCTCCTTACCCCAGTACCAGCACTCTAGCTCTAGTGCCACCTATTGGTCTTCTTTTCCCTATGAGTAAAACTCAAGGAATAATCTTTTCATAGATCTTCAACAGTTATTTGCTTTATGATTTTATTTTTATGAACTTGAAAACTCTAATTGTGATAACATACAAATGAATCCACACTACAAATGTAATATACCACAATGCTCTCCTGCCATCATTACCTTAGTCATCACTATATCTTTAAATAGAGTCTCTCAATATATTCATCAGAGGAATAATTCCCTGGTCCTTAGAATAGTGTGTATTTATACTTAATATTTTTCAGAGAAATTGTTTCCTCATAAGTAGATTTTATTATTTTTCTTACATAAATGTTCTTTGCTCTTCCTCTTTAAACAATAAATTTGTTCACACATGAAAGGGTCGTATCCTACTCAAATATCCAAACAGGGCAGAAAAGTATTTGAGCTAGAACATAAGTGAGGGAAGATAAATTAGATAGAAACAGAGTTAAAATTAAGTATCCTCCAAAAAATCCAAGAGCCCACACTCCAAACTCATGGAAAAAAAAAAAAAAACTCTTAAGGGCCAGGACTCTGAATTTGAAAAAAGGATGCTTACAAGGTACTAACTAAGGAGAATTGATGAGACAATGGTTATCTAGTTTAGCATGATTCAATATGATTGATTTAATCTTATAACAAATAATTGTTTCCTAGTGACACAATGATTGGTTTATATTGAGTGAAAAGCAAATAAACTGGGACTAGAAAGCCCTCAGATGGAGAGGCAGAGAAGACAAGAGAACTGGAGGCAGGAGCTTAAGCTCTCAGAGGCTGGGAGAGAGAGCTAGAGAAGACAAATGCATGAGAAGCTCTTGGAGCCAAGGAGATAAAAATTCATTTCATCTTCCATCAGGCTCCTGGTGGCTGGCCTGGCCTCCTACACTTCCCCCACTGAGACCAAGGCTGATCTGAAAGGCTCTCCAGAAAGCTGTCCAGCCCCAGGAAGGAGATCATAAAGGATATGGACTTTAACATCTGGATGTTCTTGTGATGCTTACTGGACTGAAACAAAGGCTGTCCCAGAGATCTCAAGAAAACCAAATTAAGAACATTATAAATAACCATTTTCAGCTGGAAAATGCACCCCCTGCTATCTACCACATTCCACATTCATAATCTTTATAGCAGCAATGGGAGCTATAGGGTGTTAGATGTTTTGCTGTAATGACCAATCTAGTAATGATATACAAAAAAGAGAGAAAGAGAGAGAGAGAGAGAGAGAGAGAGAGAGAGAGAGAGAGAGAGAGAGAGAGCAGTGAGAGACACAGAGAGAGAGAACTTGCCATGAGATTCCAATGTAAAATGTCAGCCCTATTGATATTTATGTTATTTTATGTTTTTGATTTTTTTTTGGTATAGTGAGAACACTTTAAAACAAGTGTTTGGGTGTTTTTGGCTGAACTAAATCTCTTAAAAGTGTGAAGCAGCAGCTGAGGAGGCTATGTGTCATTGGTATTATGCAGGGGTTTCTCTGAAGAGTTTTTGTATATGCTTTCTCTGCTTCAGTTTCTCCAAACTTTTTTTTTTTCATGGCAGGTAGGCAAAACCTTCCTCACTCATCCCCAAGTATTTATGAATTCCTTTTACCTTTTCAGTCCTGGGGTAAGCACATGAGTCATGACATAGATTTCTAGTTCTAGAACATGGACACACACACTCTTTCTCTCTCTCTCTTTCTCTCTCTCTCTCTCTCTTTTTTTCTCCTTCTCTCTCCTCCTCTTCCTCATCTGTATAAGGATCTAATTTTAGTGGTTTCTAAATTCCTTTCCAGTTTTGGATCTTAAAATCCCTTACTACAATAAGGAATGCATGAAAGCTAAATTGTAAGAACAGCAAAAGAGTAGATTTCAACCATAAGCAGAACCAGAAAAAACACTGTAATGGCAACGGCAAGATCAACTATGGTAAACTTAGCTCTTCTCAGAAATTCAATAATCCAAGGGAATTCTAATAAACTTTGCATAGAAAATGCCATCCACATCCAGAAAGAGAACTATAGAGACTAAATGTGTATTGAAGCACACTGTTTTCACTTTTTTCCCCTTTCTCTTGGTTTTTTCATTTTGTTCTGATTTTTCTCTCCCAAAATGACTCATCTGGAAATACATAAAAATTAATGTATATGTATAACCTATTGTATACATATATGTATATATGCACATATACATATATATGAGTAGATTTTTTTGCCAAAGGTTCTGTAGACTATACCAGTCTCTTTCTCATCTTGAAACTATTTGAAATCAGCAAATAAAAGAAGGAAAATAATTCTTTATTCTAGTCAAATTGATCATTAGTCCCCCTGAACATACCTCAACTATTTCTGAAAGGATAGGGCAGAGATATCTATATTGTGTCCATTGGTGGAAATACTTCCCCCATCTCTACTTTTCTAAGCAACTTACTTAAAGACTCACTTTTACTTAAAGACAAGTATCTATGAAGCTTGTTGGCACCTGCCAAGAGCCTGGCCTAGAATGTCTATTCCTGAATGGCTTCTCAGGCTCCAAAGACATATTTCTCCTGCTCATGCAGGTTTTGTGAGTTCTCACAAAACACAGCAGCAGTATCTATGATGATTCCAAGATGATCATGAATATTCTAATCTTCCTTCTTTAGTTGGCTGCTACTATCCAATAATATTCTATCTAGACTAATATTCATTCTTTTCTAGTAACACTAACACTAAACCTTTATATACCAACTAGTTGCCATATTCTCATTCTCAATAAAATTCATCATTCTCATATTCTCCATCTACCTTCCTTTCTAATAACTCATCTCAGATTTACCTATCCTTTGCACTTTGTCTATTTAATTACAGTTAACAAACCTTCTCTAATCTTAAGCTTCTTCCTCTTCTTCTTTGTTATTATGTACTTTAAGATTTTTCTCTGCTTTATAATAGTTGATGTTAAGTCTTATGTGTCCTTGACTGTGGTTCGTTGTTATTTGAACTCTTTCATTTCAGCTGCTTATAATATCTCTTCTTGGATTTAAGAGCTCCCAAATTTCATCAGATATGAAATTCCTAGGTGTTGGAGTTTCCTTCTGAAAATAATCAGAGATTCTTTCTTGTTTCACTTTTTGCTGTCTACTTATATAAAAGTTGAATTTTCTTCTCCCTCATCTCCATGATTTCTTGAAATAATGCCCAGGATTTCTTTTTAGGGTGTTCTAATTCTTAAATTATGAGGCAGGTAGATGGCACAATGGATAGAACTTTAGGCTTGGAGTCAGGAAGATCCAAGTTCAAAGTCAGCCTCAGAAACTGTGTGACTTTGTACAAATAGTTTTACATCTATTTGCTAGTAGAGAAAGAAATGGCAAAACATTATAATATCTTTGCCAAGAAAACCCCATAGACAGAGGTCTACAGGGTCCCAAAGACACAACTGAAAAAACTGACCTGTTTTCCAGGTTGATATTTTTGTTAGTAGTTATCTTAGTATTTTCTTATTCCCCCTCCTTGTTCTAATATTTATTTATTCTTATACCATAATAAATACGTATTTATTATTATACTTACTCATGAGCAATTAATATTTCTCCAGTTATTTAAATCAATTGTCATTTGCTTTGAAATAATTCTGTGTGTGTGTTGGAAGATAGATTCCCCCATTTTTAAAAAATTATCTGTGGTTATTTTAAAATACTGATTCCTGCATTACTAGCCTGACAATATGCAGAAATGGTGATAGTTTCCTTGCGTTTGATATCCTGCAACTTCTCTAGTTTTGTTTTAGTTAGTCTTTCAGTTCACTCATTAGTATTTTCTAAGTAAACAATCATATCATCTGTAAAAGTAATAATTTTGTTTCCTTTTTGCCAATGTTTATTATTTACATTTCTTTTTCTTATCTTAAGGCTATAGCTAGAATTTTTAGCATAAGGTGAATACTAATAAAGACAATGGATACCCTTGCTTTACCCCTGATATTAACTAGAGAGACCTCTAGCTTATAACACCATTAGAGATTATGCCAGTTCTTGTTTTGGATACATATTTCTTAATATTTGAAGGAAAGTTCAGTTTATTCATACATTTTCCAGTGTTTTTTAATTAATATTTATTTTTAACATTCTTTTTAAAATGTTGAGTTCCAAATTTTTTTTTCCCTGTGGCTCCTCCCTCCACTGAAAAAGCAAGCAATATGTATCAGCTATACAAATGATAACATGTAAAATATTTCTCCACATTAGTCATATTGCCAAAAAATAAAAATCAAAAAACAGTGTACTTCAATTTGCACTCAGAATTCATCAGTTCTTTTTCCTGGAGGTGATTAGCATTTTTTTTATACCATTAGTCCTTCAGAACTGTCTTGGAGCATTGTATTAATCAGAATATTCAAACCATTTATTATTTTTAGTTTCCCTGATTATATCTTTTATTTAAGTTTATTTTTGCTTCTGCTTTGTCTGAAATTTTGGTGCTACCTCTTGTCATTGTGCTATGATGCAGGATTAATGATGAAGTCTTTTGTATTGTTTCATTCATTTTCCTAGACTATTTCTTATTTTTGAATGTTATGTTAAAATTTGGTTCTGCTTCCCTGGAAATTGTTACTTAGTTTCCAATTAACTTTTAATCTTTGCTACAAAAGCTTCTTATTAAATATTTTTTATTTAATTGTGGTTAGCAATTTTCTGTTTTTCTGCATTTTTATGAGGGTTTTATATCTATCTATCTATCTATATATAGCTGGTTAATCTTTGTGAAAGTGTCATGTACCTAAGAATAGATATAATTCTTTATATTCTCATTCAGTATTTTCCAAGTATCAGTTAAATCTAATTTTTCTAAAAAAAAATTTAAGGTCCTTCATTTCTTTCTTGTTTACCTTTTAGTTATATATATGTAGCTTTATCTGAAAAAGGCAAATTGAACTCCCTCATTATTACCATTCCTACTCGTAGATCTCTATCCCAGAAACTAGATCATGAGATCAAAAGCACAAAGAAAAAAATGCTAATTGGGCACAAGCGCAATAAGAATTCCTGGAAGAGCTGAAGAAATAGTGAGTGGCTGAGGAAAAAATGGGCAAAAAAAAATGAAAATGATGCAAGAAAATTATGAAAAGATAATTAATAGCTTGATAAAGAGACACAAAATACTAAAGAAAATAACACTTTAAAACCAGAATTTAAAAAAGAATTGTCTTAATAGTAATTTTTTTTAAAAAAAAGGCACAATTACTTAAAAATCTTGTCCTTAAAAGGTGACCCTGGAAATTATTTCTCCACTTCTATGTTATTATACATGAGTGATTGAGTGACCCAGATTGTTATTTGTATATAATGGATTAAAATAACATTGTTAATCTGATCTCCTTGACAAATGCTCTATTTACAAAATGTATCATTTTGGCTTGTAGGTAATCCAGAAAATGCTAAAAACAATTACAAAGGAAGAGCATCATTGGCCACATAAAAAGACCAGGAATGACTCTAGGAAAGAGGGAAACCATGGAATTGTCCTTTCATTTAATATTGTTCAAATCCTTCTTCCCCTGTCCTTCCATGCAACAGGGTAGCAGAGCAAAAGAGATAGAACCAAGAAATTGGGGACTGAAAATCTTGAGGGTCTTTGGTAGTTAATGGATTGGTAGCAAATAAAATTAATTGAGCACAGTTTTGCATGCAGAAGTTAAGCAGCAAGCCATATAGATTTTTCTGATCCTAGACAAAAGTGGTTGCTAATAAAGAACTACAGGCTTCAGTGACCTGGAAATAGAGTTTTTACAAATAGAATTAACCTTGAAAATACTTCCAGGCCGAAAAGGGGGTCTGGCACTTTTGAAAGAGCAAAGAGCAAATGGTCTAGAGCAAAGACATTTTTTGCCAAGGCTCTCTAAGCAACAACAGACAGACTGATTGATAGACAGATAAATTCTTTATGAGTAAATATGTTACAGCCTCTGCTTTCTAAAAGAACTATAACAGGGAAAGCTCTGAGGTTTTAATCTAAAAGACTTCTTGAAGGGTTTATGCCACGTATGAAGAAGACATAACTCCCTAGCTCAGGACTCCAGATGAAGTCAAGAGTTTCTATGAGCACTTATGCAGCAGAGCCATACATACCCTAAGCCACTAATAATAACTGAGACCAGAAGGTAGCAACATTTGACATATGGCAGAGATTGCAGACCACTGAAGAATGAATAGAAGAAATAGAAGAGAAGGATGGATAAGAGCGCAGGTGGCTGAGAAATTACATCTTAAAATATAAGTAACTATTTTATCTGGAGCAGCTAGGTGGCGCAGTGGATAGAATCTGGAAGTTTTGGAATTAGGAAAATTCATTCATTTTCCTAAATTCAAATGTGACCTCAGACACCTTCTAGTTGTGTGACCCTGGACACATCACTTTACCCTATTTGACTCAATTCCTCATATATAACATGAGCCGGAAGGAAATGACAAACCATTCCAGTATCTTGCCAAGAAAATTTCAAATAGTCACAAAGAATTGGACACAACTGAAAAAAATAAATAAAAACAATACATTTGCAAAATACATATAATACATTTAGGACAAATTGTAGTGTAGGCACTACCTACTAGGGTAGGATACCTTGTATATTGTAGGTGCTTAAAACGTTTCTTTGACTGATTGAGATGAGAATCTAGGCATTCTGATTCTACCAGCGTTCTTGTTTAGTTTCTTAAGCCTAAATAGAAATCAAATGATTAGAATAAATGCAGTTATTAAGTGTATTCGAAATTGAAAGGGTTAATGCTTCTTCCAGAATGCCTAATGCATGTCAAAGGAAAGTTTCACTATTTTCTGTATAAAATTAGTATGTTAAATATTTCTCAAAAATAAATACTTAATAACACTGGTTCTCTTTGACCATCTTGAGAGAATGCCACACTAGCTTCAGATTTAGGTTAAGCCATCGTGGGTGTATTAAGACAATTTTTCCTTAATGACTGCACATGCATGAGTATATTCACCACTTCCTCAACAGCTCTAAGAGGATCTAATCACTCACATGCAGGATGGTGAATATCCTTTAGGTAAAGATCAATCAGTTCCTCTCTGTTCCTATATACTCAAGAAGAACAGAGCCCCTTGGAAAATGTAACAAATGTTTCCTGGATCTAAGCCAATTTATTTTTGATCTTCTCTTGATCTTTATTTTGACTAATCCCTATTTTTCTTTGTGCTTATTTCTTTTGTTGATATGCCAAAATTCTGTCAGCTCTGTTTCCTTTCTCAAAAAAAAAAAGAAAAAAAGAGAGAGAAACTCCTCAGTTTTGTTGTTTAATTAAGTATTCAGTTTTGTTTGCCAAGACTGAATTAAACTCATCTACACCAGTATGACCCCCTATTGAAGTAGAAATCATATTTTGCAAATTATCCTGGCAATTAGCTCATCTTTATGCTTACTATACCTTCTTTCATATATTTTAGTCTTTTTTCTTCTTTTTCTACATATATGGCTAGGTAGAGTTTTTAAAAGAAAAAAAATTTTTCTCTTTCATTCAAAATGAAATATTTTTGTCACATAATTCAGTTAGTCAATGACTAACAAGCATTTATTAATATGCCAAGTATTGTTGGGCATTAGAAATAGAAATAGAAATTAGAAAAGGAAAAAACACAATGGTCCCTATTCTCAAGTAATTACATTCTATTAGGTGAAAAAATGCATACGTGTAAGCATATATAAAAGGTATACAAAGTGAGAAGTTGCAATATAGTGGAAAGAATATATCTAGAATACAAGGGCATGGGCCCAAATTTTGCCTCTGTCAAGTATTATTTGTGTAACCAATGACAAATCACTTAATTTCCCTAGGCTGGTTTCCTCACCTATAAAATCAGGTAGTTTCACTAGACAACTTCTAAAGACCACCTTAGATCTATGATCCTACATTTTATCATACTGGAGATAACATAATTGAAAACAACAACTTGGGTAGATTTTAGTAATTCTGTACATCAGCAATTATTCTTGTTTTTGAGGAGACAGCCTTAATTCTAGTGTTAAATGTGCCTTAAATAGAGTTGAATCATACCATAAAGCAAGCTTACAATTCAATATAATCTTACATTTATTGATTAAATCCACAAGTTTTTTTTAAATCCTTTTTCCAGAGGGATAAGCAACCCGAAGCAACCTCAGCAGAGTTGTGAACTCAGCATTTCCAATTTGCAAGGGTTGCCTCCAAAAACCTACTTTTGGGGTCTGAGTTTGCAACAGGTTCAGATCTCCTGAGTTTCACTTTGAGTGTCAGGTTCAAAGAAAACCCTAAAGAAACTCAAAGCAAAACTGAGCTGGACTTGTCAAGTTTCACCTGACTCCTACCTGAAAAAAAAAGCTACCCCAGGCTCACTTGAAACTTGGCCCAAGCTTGCATGCAATTCAACTGAAATCCATCTCAGTTTTGCTGAAAAGATTGCAAACATCCATGAAATATGCTGTGACCTAGGTCTGACCTTCAAGTTTCTAAAGAAATTAACCAAATTTCCAACAGTTCCAACTGGAACTAAGATGGTTGGAACCTGAAAAAGAGTCTTCTTAAAATATTTAAGCAAAAACATAAATTACCTACAGGATATCTTTTAGACAGCATTCAATTGCATCCACTATAGTTTTCAGGTGTATTGCTAAATGAATGAATGAATAAATGAAAAAATACATATTTTATATACATACAGAGAAAGAGAGATGAGGCAGACAAAAAAGAGAAAAAGAGAAAAGAGACACAGAAAGAAGGAAGAAGATGGAGAGAGGGGGGATGAAAGAGAAAGACAAGCAAGAAAAGAGGTAAAGAAGAAGAAAGAAAAAAAGAAAGCAGATAAAGAGCGGAAAGGAGATGGGGAAAGGAGAAGGAGAGAGAGTTTGAGATAGGGTGGAAGGGAAAGAGAGTGAAGAGGGGAAGAGACAAGGGGGATAAAAAGTAGGGAAAGGCGGAAAGGAGAGGAGGAGAGGCGAGAAGAGAAAAGAAAAGAGGAGTAGAGAAAGATGATCTCTAAATGTCAAGGAGATTGAAATCACATTGCTGAGAAGTCTGGTCTGCTATTCATCCTCTAGGTTTTTTTCTTGCCTCTACATAAACACTGACAGTGTTTAGATCATATTATTTCCTGTTCATTATGAAGTGGCATTAGGAATCCCCACATTTTGAATGTTAAGCAGTTAAGAAGATATGCCAGTATCTTAGCAGAACATAATGGGTTGAGCTACACTTGTTTTGGTGTTATATCAGAAATAATACCAGTGTCTTGGCCCACAAGACAGACTTCCACATTTTCTAATGAAGATAACATTCCCTATTATGACATACACTGGTTTCTATACTTTTTTTCCTTCATTATTTAAACAAACTTTTCTTCCTCATCTCATCTCTCCCTTGGCCTCCACCCACTTTTCTCACCACAAAGCCTTACATGCATTTTCCTGATAATCTCCTTTCTCTTTTACCAGTTACACACTTCACATCAAAGTCCTTTTCTCTTATTTCTTTGTTTTCCTACTCTGTTCCTTTTCTTTCCTTCTATTAACCCATCTCCACTTGCTCCTTACATGAAATTTTCTGAAGTTGACCACTTCTCACCAGATATTTAGCCTAGTTTCTGCTACAAATTCTTCTCTTCTCAATTATCTTGCCATCTCCAGCCCCTCTCTTCCTATCTCCATTATGGAATGATTAAGCCCTTTCCTCTGTTAGTGACAGAAATGCAATTTCTTTTTCATTTCCTTTCTGAAATGATATATTTGAACTCTTGATTTGACTTTACTGTGTAAACCTGAAGTGGAAAAAAGTTGAGCAACTATGAGGTTCTCTTCAGACAGTGCCACTGAAAAATATTTCTTTAAGGATGTGGGTAGAAAAATTACTTACATCCAACAGCCTACCCATAGCATTGGCAGGGAGGATGACAATATTATTTAGTTTTTTAGAACACATATCCCCTACTATCAAACTTGGGAATTTCCATCCATCCAATTATCTATCTATCTATCTATCTATCTATCTATCTATAAATAGCTATCTCCTAACCTCTTAGCATAGGTGATTTTTTAGATGCTAAAATTGACACAGTTAATTAAGGTGTACAATTTACCACGCCATCTTTGATTTTAAAATGAAAAGGCATTCAGGAGTCCAATTCTCTAATTTTACAAATAAGGAAGTGAAGTGATACAGTGGGTAGAGTGTGAAATCTAGAATCAGATATTCCTCAATTCAAATTCCATCACTTTGGGAAAGTCTATCACTTTATTTAAATTAGCAACAGAGCTTGTATTCCAAACCAGGTTTTCTATGAATCCAGCCCTATTTTTTCCACTTCCTCACATAGTTTCTCATCATATTTGGCCATTGTCAGCTAGCTGGTTAGAGATGAAGAAGAGGTTAGCCTTTCAGCTTCTACATGTAGAGTTGCAGGGGTCCTTAGCTGTTAATCAAATCAACAAACATTTATTGAGCATTTACAATATGTAAGGCACTAAGCTGTGTTGAGGATACAAAAAAAGGCAAAAAAGAAAAAGTCCATATTTTCAAGGAGTTCACATTATACTAAGAAAGAAAACATGCAAGTTGTTATATAATTCAATTGCTATCTGAAGCATGAGTTCCCTTTGCAGTATTCTCAGTGAGTGGTTATCTAACTTCTGCTTGAAAGAAGGAACTCACTACTGCAAGAAGTATATTTATTTAATCTTTAAATATCTCAAATTGTCAGATTGTTCTTTTCTATGTTGAACCTTACTGTAATTTCTGGTACTGGTCCTTGTCCTTTCTTTTGGATGCTGGCAGAATTAGTCTATTACCTCTTTTACTTGTCACTGTTTTGAATATTTGAGTATAATAATTTTGTGCTTGATCAAGTCACTTAAGTATCCAGGCTAAATCTGTCAAGCTCCTTCAAATGTGGAAAGTGAAATTAGGAAAGAGTTGAGTTTAAATTTCTTTTCCAATATTTGCAAGCTATGTAATCCTAAAGATTACATCCTAAAGACCCTAAAGAGGTCTTTGAGTCCTAGCTTCTAGTGCAGCAAAACATTTAATTTGAAGTCAGAGGACCTGGGTTAAAATCTTGACTTTGCAATTTATATATGACCTTAAGCAAATTAATTCCACTTCTCTGAGCATCAGGTTCCTCTTTTGTAAAACTGAGAAACTGAACAGTAAGTAATCACCTCATCATGCTCCTTACCCTTCTTGATATATGCTGTTTTTAAAATATATTTCCCAGAACTGAAACAAAGGAGAATAACAGAAAATGATAGAATGACTAAGAGAAATAGTATCATCAAGGAAGAAATGGATTAATATTAACTAAATTTTAATTACAAGATAATTATATATATATATATATATAAAATATAGCTATAACCTTATGCAATTTAATTGTTAAAGAATGTAAAAAACAAGAAATGTTGCTGAAATTGTGAAACAGACATATGATTACATTTTTAGAGCAGTGAGTTAAAGTAAGCTTTTTGGAATTCAATCAGGCAATATACATTAAGTGTTACACGATAGGATTCTTACTATTAGATTTGCTTTCTAAAAACAGCAAAAGAAAATGTCACATAATGGATATAGTCAAGTCAAAAAGACCTGGTTTTAAAAGTTTCATAACCATCCTTTGGTTCTTATTAATGATGTGACCATGGTCAAGTCACTTAATCTCTATATACCTTATGCAACTCCCTAAGACTTATCTACTGAGTCATAGACTTAATGTGATCTCTGGAGTGAAGGGAGTTCCCAGGCTGATAAAATCATGTAATCTTTGTGTATTCACATATCAAAAGGGAGAGGGGAGCTATCTATGCAAAAAAGTATATATTCATTGTGGTTTTCTCTATAATGGAGAAAAATTGGAAATGTCATCTATCTGATGATTGGTTGAATAAATTGGGTGCACCTAAATACCTGCTATATAATATAATTTAAAACTCTAAGAAACTGACTTTATGTGACACTTGAAGATTTCTTGACCATGTTATATGTATTTGCTCATCAGAGACTTACAACAACCTTCTGAGGTAGGCTATATGATGATGATATACATTTTACACCACAATTTGTTTCCCACAGCCATATTTTTGCATATGTCTAAAATTCTCGCCCTCTTTAGCCATCTTTCTTGGAGTATCTAGCACCATTCCAGACTTAGTAGTGGCATTTCCTACTCTTTCTTAGTCCCTACAGTGTAAGAATTTCCCTTTTTTAAAATTTACTTTGAATACATATTAATTTGCTTTTATGTTTTTATATTATTTTCTTCTAATAGTATACAAGTTCTTTGAAGGCAAGGATTGTTTTCATTTTTATCATTGTATCCCCACTGCCTAAAATAGTGTCTAGTATATAAGAGTCACAATAAATAAATGTTTATTGAATTAAATTAGACCCCTCAAAAAAAGTTAATCAAACTACTAAGACTCACCCAGTTAATATGGTTCTAACTTCCTCCAGATGTATGTATGACCTCCAGACTTCAAATTCAGTGATTATACCACACTATGTTACTACAATGTTATTTTTGTTATGCCTTTTAAAATGATGCTCATCTAAAAGTGGTCAGGGAGCAAATACTATTGTTCCTTTACAATCAATGTTTTACAGACTATTACCCAGTTAGATAAAATAACATCTTTTTTTTTTTTTTAGTTGAATAAAAGTATCAGGATATAAGTTCTCTTTTTTAAGTTCACTGACAATATCTTCAGTATAACTCCTATGACTAGACAAGAAATGATGTCCCACTTATTTTGTTTTGACTTGATTTTTATCTTTTTGGGTGGATCTCTTTGAAAGCTTTTCCTTCACTATAGCTTGGGTGATTATTAGGATTTTTAATGGTAACATTTATTAAAATAATTTTTAAAGTATTTATAAATCAATGTTATTTCTTGGCAATTGATAGTAATATCTCAGTTTTAGGGAAAAGACTAATTCTGTTGTAGCACAATTTATTGATGGTATTCTCCAAAATATTTTGAGATCTGTATTTATAATATGTGAAATTGTTGGCTGTCTGCCTGTGCAAGATATTGAGTTTCTAATGTGTAATTCCAGATGCCAGGTCATGTCCTTCTAAGTATTTGATTGGTGTTATATTTGTAGAGCCCATAGTTGCATAATATTTACCATTTGCTTGCATAGTTTACAGATTACTAAACTTAGCTTCCTTAAGAAGTTGCTAGTTTGGGATGCTAATGATCTAAGTTGTTATCATAAACTCCTCTATTTTCCAAACAAATCTGCATGACATAGTTATTTGTTTGATGTTTCTCTGTCAATATATTGTTGGCTGAATTCATGCCAATGTTGCTCTTGGAGGGCCTTTTGGTTCCACTCTTGGATTTTCATCATTTTCATAAGCTTCTAGTTTTGTTTATTAGCTCATTTTTTTTAACTTTCAGTTTTATTTATCTTTCCTTTGATTTTCAGAATTTCCATTTTTATGTTTAATTAAGAATATTTAATTTGTTCATTTTTTAGCTTTCTTAAAAGTTGCATGTAATTAGGATCTGCTCTCTCTTTAATTGTTGTATGCTTTTAGAGATATACATTTTACATTTTCCTCTAAATTTTACTCTAAGTGCATTCCACAGATTTTAGAACATTGTCTTATTGTCATTCTCTTTAATGAAATCATCAATTATTTCTATAATTTCTTCTTCGATTCTCTCATTCTGTAGGATTAGATTATTTAGTTTCCAATTAATTATTAACCCATGCTTACATGGCTTTTATTAAATATAATTTGTATGGCATTATGATCTGAAAAAAGATGCATTTAATTTCTGCTTTTCTGCAGAAAATTTTTAATTGTGAGGTGTTTTTGCTCTAATACATGGTCAATTTTTGTGTGTGTGAAAGAGTCATGTACAGTTTTTAAAAAGCTATTTTCCTTTCTATTCCATTCAATTTTCTCTTGAGATTTATCATATATTTTTTCTAAGATTTAATTCACTTGACTTCTTTCTTATTTAATGTTTAGATTTATCTAGTTCTGAGAGGGAAAAGTTGAGGTTCCCCATTAGTATAGTTTTACTGTCTACTGATTTATACTGTCTACTGTTTACTGTCTCTAATTTATTTAACATTTAAATTTTTTAAGAATTTGGATGTTATACCATTTGGTGCACATATGTTTAGGACTGATATTGCTTCATTGTCTATGGGTTTTTTTAGTGGTTGTTTTAGCGAGATCTAAATTCCTTTTTACTTAGGTCTTTTTTTTTTTTTTTTTTTTTGCTAATGATTACTAACTCTCCCTTAAAAAAATCAGCTAAAGCATAATATATTTTGTCCAACCCCTTATTTTAATTTTGTATGTTTCTCCATTTCAAGGATGTTTCTTGGAAACAACATATTGCTGAATTCTTGTTTTTAATCCATTCTGCTATACACTTCTATTTTATGGGTGAGTTTATCCCATTCACATCCACAGTTATGCATATTTTTCTCTTTATCTGCTTTCTCCTGCTTATCCTTCTCTTTCTCATGCTGTCCCTACTTTAATGTCTGTTTTATTTCTGACTACTTCCTCTTTTTATCTGCCTTCTATTTTGCTATCCTTCCCCTCTTTCCCTTATTTTCATTTCCCTCTTGGGTAAGATATATTTCTATGACTAATCTAGTGTGTACACACACACACACACACACACACACACACACATACACACATATGCATGCACACAAACACACACATATACACATTCTTTTCCCTTTTTGAACCAAGGTAGATGTGAGCAGAGTTCAAGCATTGTCTGTCTCTCCCTACCATTGTCCCCTTCATTTTAAAATCTTTTCCTTGTCTTTTTCTTTTATGTGAGATCATTTTCCCTAATCTTCTTTGGTCTCCCAGAGCATCTTTCCCTCTCACTTAATCATGTTATATAATCTTCACATAATCAATTCACTCCCACATCTTTTGTCTATGTAGAATTCTTCTAATTGCTCTAATAATAAAGTTCTTAAAAGTTACCTGTATCATCTTTCCATATAGAAAAGTAAACAGTTTATTTAATCTTATTGAGTCCCTTATGATTTTTTCTTTGATTTTTCATATTTCTCTTGAGTCTTCTCGAAAGGGAAATTTCTGATTCACTTCTGTTCTTTTCATCAGGAATATTTTAAAATCCTTTATTTCATTAAATATCCTTTTTTTTCTTTTGAAAGATTACACTCAATTTTGCTCAGTAAATTATTCTTAGTTGTAATCCTAGCTCTTTTGCCTTCTAGGAAATCAAATTCCAAACTGTCTGCTCCTTAAATGCAGAAGCTGTTAAATATTGTGTAATTCTGATTGTGACTCCATGATATTTGAATAGTTTCATTTTGGCTGCTTGAAATATAAACTCTGGTTCTAGAAATATCTTAGATATTCCTTGATTGTAGTGTTCTCTTCTTTAAAATATAATGGTTCTCTGGGAGCAGGTTTCTCAAGGGGCAGCCTTAATTTCAGTTCAGATCAATAATCACCTCAAATGCAGCCAGGTGTTAAAGTCCAGTCCTTTTATTGCCTTTTTCAAAATAGCCGGGTAAGCTTTCCTTTGTTCTGAGAGCTCCTGTTGTCTGTCCTTTAGCTCTACCAACTTCAGCCTCCAGCTCTCTCTAAATCCTGGCTCTGAATCTCCCAACTGAATTCTGGCTCTCTCAATCTCCTCCACTGACTCCTGCTTTCTCCATCTTCCAAAAGTCTCTAGTGCTTGTCCTTTTATATGTTCTTTTAAAGGTGTGAACTCAAAGGTTGACTCCTCCTCTGAGAGAGTGGGATTGTGAATTCCTGACTTGTGAATCTCAAATGTTATGTGTGAACTAATGTGTGAAGTCTTAAAGGTGTGAAAGGTGTGAACACTAAACTAGAGAACTGCTAAGCATGATGCTAAAATTAGACAACAGACATCACTTTGTAAGAATCCTAACACTTGATAATTTCTTGTAATATTATATCTAGGCTTTTTCTTTGCTCATAGATTTCATGTGGCTTAATAATTCTTAAATTATCCTTTCTCAATCTATTTTCCATGTCTGTTTTTCCAATAAGAATTCACATTTTCTTTTATTTTTTCATTCAATTACTTTGCTTCAGTGTTTTTTAATGTCTCTTTAAATCATTAGCTTCTACTTGCTCAATTTTAATTTTTAAAGAACTATTTTCTTCAGTAGTTTTTGTATCTCTTTTTCTATTTAGTCAATTCCTTTCTTCTTAAGTTATTCTTTTCTTCAGTGAATTTTTGTACCTCTTTTTCCATTTAACTAGTTATGTTTTTTAAAGTGTTCTTTTTTTCAGAATTTTTGTGCTTTTTGCCACAATGTTAACTGTATTTTCATAATTTTCTTCCTTCACTTTTATTTCTTAGCCTGATTTTCTTCTACACTCTTATTTGGTTTTGAAATTTATTTTTTAGCTCTTCCAGGAATTCTTGTTGGGCTTGTATCCAACTCACATTTTCCTTTGAGTCTTTGCTTGTAGTGGTTTTTTACTTCATGGTCTTCTGTGTTTTGTGTCTTGATCTTCCCTGTCACTATAGTAGATATTTAATTCAGGTTCTAGTTTGTTACTGTTATTCATTCATTTTTTAACCTGTTTTTTGATTTTGAACTTTATGTTAAAGTCGGTTTCTGTTGCTGGTGTGGGAGGAGGGAAAGGACACTTTCTCAAGATAAAGACTTTTTTTTAACACTGTTGTTTTCACATTTAGTTCTGAGAGCTTGGAAGTTTTCAGTGCTTCCAAGATGGTGCAATCTGGGGAAAGGAATGGTCACTGGTCTTTACTCTACTTCTTACCTAGGAAGGTAGATTTTCTTTTGGTCCCAAGGAATCAAGATTCCTTGGGACCAAAAGCAATACTAACCTTCAGAGCTTCTACTTTGTCTTGATGGAAAATATTTCTCCTGGTATGGGAAAATTGAGATCTTAATGCATTGTTGGTAAAATTGTGAATTGATCCAAACATTCTAAAGAGCAATTTGGAAGTATGCCTAATGGACAATAAAATTATGCATATCCTTTGATCCAGCAATACTATTATTAAAGAGAAAGAAACCGAATGTACAAAAAATATTTATAGCAGCTTTTTTTATGGTGGCAAAGAATTGGCAATTGAGGGAATATCATCAATTGGGAAATACCTAAACAAGTTATGGTATATGAATGTAATGCAGTAATATTGTGCTATAACAAATTAATGAGCAGTATGATTTCAGAAAAACTTGGAAAGACTTACATGAACTAATGATGAGTGAAATGAGGAGAACCAAGAAAGCATTGTACACAGTAATGATAACATTGTACAATGACCAATTATCATTGACTTAGCTTTTCTCAGCAACACTGTGATCTCAGACAATTCCAAAAGACTCTGGATGGAAAATGCTATCCACATCCAATGAAAGAACATATGGAGTCTGAATGCAGATCAAAGAACACTATTTCTACTTTATTTTCTTGGTGCTTTTCTCCTTTTGTTCTATTTCTTCTTTCACAACATATTTAAAATTGACTACTCACATATAATCTATATCAGATTGCTTGCTCTCTTAAGGAAGACAAAGGGGAAAAGAAAAGCTTTCATAAAATGAATGTTGAAAATTGGCTTTACACATAATTGGGAAAAATACTATGAAAAAAATATTCCTCTCTTCCCTTGAACTATGACCCAAAAGTAGGTATAAGTAATGAAGTTGCCAAACGGCATCTAGTGCTGTGTCCAGTGCTAGCACCATGGTCCCCTTCCAGTTGTCAGGTTCCCTTATCATCTCTAGCTTGAGAGCTCCCTATGCTGCTGATGCTTCTGTTCACTACCACCTACTTCAAAAACTAGGACTACTTCACCCACATGGGCTCCCAGCTAGCCTCTACCCCATTTCATAGATCTCTTTTTCAAACCTCCTAAGTTTTCTTGGGCTGAAATCTCTCACTCTTATCTTTTGTTGATTTTACCACTCCAGAATTTGATTTGCAGTATTAAGTTATTTGAAGGGGAATGTTGAGAAAAACTCAGCTAAATGCTTTCTCTACTTTGTCATTTTGGCTATGTCTCCAGCAATATTGCTACTAGCTTTTTAAGTTGTTCATTAAGAGGTATAATTGAATCTGACACTTTAAAAATCTCTCTTATGGTATAACTTTACCATTCAATAACCTATGCACCAAGATTGTCCACGTTTTAGAAAACAAGACTATTTGAGCTATAAGGAAATTGCATCAGAGTATCAATGCAATCAAAATGCAATAGGCACAATATTTTTTTTTAAAAAAATGGGTTGTGGCTTCCAAAATGTATATTTATTTCATCTTACTTTTGTTGTATTCTTTTTATTCTTCTTTACCATGCAGGATTCTACTGAGCTTCACTAATAACTCTGGTTCAGAAAGAGAAATGGAAAGAGTATAGAATTTGGAGTCAGAAGAACTGGTTTGGAATCATTTCTTATGAGATTACTTTTAATACTTTGTATATAACTTGTATGTTCTTAGTTTTTTTTGCATATTGCTTTCTCCATATTAGAAAGTGAACTTCTTGAGGTCAGGTGTTATATTTTTGCATTTCTTTGTATCTCTAATATTTGGTCTGGAACATAGTAAATACTTGATAAATGATTATTGACTGACTGGCCTTGTTACTTACCTTTCAAAGCCTAAATTTCCTTCTTTGTAAATAAGGGAGTTGGATTCCATAATCTCAAAGCTTCATTCATTCCAATTCCAAATCTATGCTCCTACAATCTCATGACATCTAGCATAGAAGAAATACCAAATGCTCAATGGAAAGACTAAAGAAGTGAATCAAAAGCTTTCATGCTGTAAGATTTTAGTCAATTCACTTAATATATCTGGGTTTGTTTCCTTACTAGTATATGTGGGGGAACACAACCACTGAAGCTCCCTTCCCAATATCTGCTGCCCAATCTGGAGTATGTACAGACACTCTGTAATTGGTTCCAAAAGTCAAATATCAGGTGAAGAGATGACTGTTAGCTACCAAGTGGCAAATACGTTGTATTCAAAAGACCAAAGAAAAGCTCTTAATTCTTCATTATTTCTGTCTGGCTGCTGTTATGGACCAGAATTCTTAACTTGAAACAAAGGATTCTTACAAGGTATTAAGGCAGTGGAATTGATAAGAGACAATAGTTATCTAATTTAGCATGGTTCAGTATGATTGATTTAATCCTACAAGGAGATGTTATGGGCCAGAACTTGAAGCAAGATACTAAGTGGAATTGAGGAGACAATGGTTAAATTTAGTTTATCATTGATTTAAACCTACAACAAATAATGATTGGTTTGTACTCGGTGTGGGGCATATAAGCTAGAAGCTCTCAGGGCCAGAAAAGGCGGGTGCACTAGAAGCTCTCAGAAGCTGAGACAGATTCATTCCACCATCCACCTTTGTGGTGGCTGGAGGCTGAAACACAAACCTTTAGATTCAGACATTCGGAGAGGTTCAGAGAACAGAGAAGGAGGCAGGAGCTCAAGCCCATGGAACCAAGGAGAGAGAAAAGATTTTAAGAAAGCTAACGGGCCCCAGGAAATGAGACAAGGCTTTGAAAGAGACAATAAAGGACTTGGACTTTAACACCTGGCTGCACTTGTAGTGATTACTAAAATGAAACGAAGGCTGCTCCCAGAAACCCCAAGGAAACCGAAACAAAGAACATTACATTTTAGAGAGAATATTACAGACTGCTCTTTGAGGGAAAGAGTTTCTAAATAGAGAGATGCTTTTCATCCAGGGCTAACATGTGCAACATGAATGCAGGCCTTTGTTCTTTGTTTCTTTGTGATCATTCTTTCCTATTTGAGGTAAAGGAGTATTGGAGATGGCTATAATCTTGCAAGCTTTGAAAGCTTGAACTATTGACTGTGAGAAGTCCAGAAGCTAGAGTCTATGACAGGATTTGCCAAAAGCCAGATGGTAAAAAGAAAAATGCCAATTGAACTGTTGGTTTAGTCAAAGGAAGCTATGTCAAATTCAGACATAAACTTTGATGGGACAATTGCTCCATAGGAATTACTTTAAGTTTGAGCTGCTTCTCAGAAAATGAGGTCATATATGGGGGAGTATGTCAGGAAAATGATAGTTTCATAGAACCCTAGAGGTTCTCTAGGTCAACTCCCTTATTTCATAGGTATTTAAACTACGACTCAGAAAGGTGATAATATTTGTTCAAATTTACAATGTAAGTAGCATTTCTAAAACAGGTATTTTTTAAAATAACTTTTTATTGATAGAACCCATGCCAGGGTAATTTTTTATAACATTATCCCTTGTATTCACTTCTGTTCTGATTTTTCCCCTCCCTCCACCCCCTCCCCCAGATGGCAAGCAATCCTTTACATGTTGAATAGGTTACAGTATATCCTGGATACAATATACGTGTGCAGAACCGAACAGTTTTCTTGTTGCACCGGGAGAATTGAATTCAGAAGGTATAAATAATCCGGGAAGAAAAACAAAAATGCAAGCAGTTTATATTCATCTCCCAGTGTTCTTTCTTTGAGTGTAGCTGCTTCTGCCCATCTTTGATCAATCGAAACTGAATTAGCTCTCTTTCTCGAAGAGATCCACTTCCATCAGAATACATCCTCAAACAGTATCATTGTTGAGGTATATAATGATCTCCTGGTTCTGCTTATTTCACTTAGCATCAGTTCATGTAAGTCTCACCAGTCCTCTCTGTATTCATCCTGCTGGTCATTCCTTAGAGAACAATAATATTCCATAACATAAAACAGGTATTAAATCTAATGATGACTATGATTCAGCTTCAAAAAGTATTTAAAAACTATGCAAACATAAGGTAGTTGTAAGAATTCTCTGTAAAATTCTTATTCTGAAGCATTATTGTAGCATGTAGGTGACCCAGATTTTAGAAATGGTTTTCAAGTTTTTAATAGGTTCTACCATGATTGAAAGACTGGTGACTTCCTGAGGAACATTCTAACTTAGTATAAGGAGATTTTATTACCAGTGTTTTGGCTGTTTTGATGCACATCATTAAAAAAAGATTTAGACAAATTTGTGACACCAACAAAATGAAAAATGGATAAAAGTAAAGTCTTGATCAGCTTATCAGCATTTCTCTTGAGAAGTTTATCCAAAATAAAACAAAAAAGCCAAAAAAAATACAAAAATTATTCCAGCAAGCAAATATTTGGTTTCTTCTTCATGCAAAAAGACTTGGCAGAAAAGGGGAAAACTAGGTTATAGTCATTATTTCCTTTCAAAACATTATAGAAGAGAAGATTATGAATAGTATTATCTCACAATGCATCAAAAAATATTGGAAAGAAAAATGAGTCTGTAGAAAATTTGACATATGAACATATTAAGCCATATCATTCCAAGACAATTTATACAAAACTGTAAAGAAAATAACAAATAGTTGGAAAATGGAACAAATTTGTCAGCACTCCTATAGCAATATATTATTCTTGTGTATGATAGCGAAACTACCATTTTTGGACTCTATCCTAGTATCCAATGGGCTAGAAGTAGAGTAGAAAAGAACAAGTGTAGCTTTACTAGACCAAATATACAAGGAGAAATCTGCTGCACATAACATATATTTTAAATTATTGAGAGATTGGTTTTGAGGATATCTCAAAAAGAGGGATAATAACGGAGAAAATAATGAATGATATTGTTACCAAAATAGCAGAAATCCCCAACTTCTGCTCAAATTGGTAGGTTTAGTCTTTGGAGAACAATGACTACTATTCTCAGATAACATGGCAAAGATACAAATATTTAATATTTGTTCAAATATTGAATACAAAATTCAATATACATTTAATATACAAAAAATGCAAATGTTCTCCTAAGAACTTTGTTCATTCTTTCCCATAAATACAGCTTCCATGGAAGGAGGAAGCTTAAACTTAAAGCACCATAATTATAGTGAGACACACATTTAAGAAATATATGTGCCAAGGTGAAACTTGCTCTGGAGTTCTCTCTATGTACAGACTTCATGGAGAATCCATGTTGTTGTTGCTATTGTTACTATTATTGTTAAACTTTCGTATATGTGTGGATATATATATGTATATATATACATATATTAATGTATATATACACATCTATATACATATACATATCAATATATCTTGCATATGTAGATAAGGATATAATATACTACAAAATATAAGCATATTTTAAAACTACATGTGCACATATATCTATATTTTAAATAGGCTTTACGGAAGGACAGAATAGTGGGCCCAGAATTCAATGAGAAAAAGACAATGGGGAGCATTGCATTTGGGAAATTATGCAGTTCTTTCAATGATCCCAAAGATCCTCCTTGAGGCAAAAACCTTATTTTTTTCATCACCATTATTCTCCCAGATATTCCATATAGCCATAAATCATGGAATACTGTAACCTCTGAAGAATCAAAATTGTGAGTAAACCAGAAGTTGGAAAGAATTAAGTAGGATTGAGAATATTATCAATGGATAGGATGCCCCAACAGTGAAAATAATAATAAAAATAATAACTAATATTTATATAATACTATGAACATTGCTAAGCATTTTGTATTTATTATCTCAATCCTCACAACAACCTTGCATGCTATTATTATTCCCATGTTATAGATAAGAAAATTGAGGCAAAAGGGTTAAGTGACATGCGCAGGTAAGTTAGTGTCTGAAACTGGATTTGAACTCTGGTCTTTGTGGTTCCAAATCTAGTGCTCTATTATGAGAAATAACAGAAAGAAAGTACAAATGCTACACTGGAAACTACAGAATGTTAGCCAGAAAAAAAAAACTAGCTTTGATGGAAGGATCTCCAGAATATCAAATAGATTTTCCTTAGTAAATCTTGAGGATTTATGAAACAATTAGAACAGAACACACACATTTTACTTTGTACCTACTGACCTACCTGATTTCAATTCCATGGAAAAAGAGACCCCTACCCCAGACTCTGCTGGTTTTCTATTCCCCCTGAACTGCTTTCCTGCCTCCTTTGATATGTTATTTCTTCCTTTAAATTGTAAGATCTTTGAAGGCAGGGACTGTCTTTCTTTTTACTTATTACATTCCCTAATGCTTAGCATAGTCCCTGGCTTATAGTAGGTGCTTAAAAATTGTTTATTAGATTGTTGCAACTTGCCCTGTTGAGTGTATATTATGGATCTTTTGAAATAGTAATAATAGATAGCTAGACAGATAGAGAGATAAACATGATAGAACTAAAGAGATAAATACTGTTTCAAAATTTAAAAACAAAAGAAAATATTGTATTTCTGGAAGATAGTTTCAAGTAGCATTAGAGGAAAAAATAGATTTGGACTATCCAAGATTAGTGTAATCTATGAAACTGTTTAAAATGAAACATTCCAAAATTATTTAATTGCAGTAACAATACATGAAGTTTTTCTGCTTCAAATTCACTATCCTTGGCAGGAAGCTGGAACAAATTTTGAGAATTATATTCCTTCTAAATAAGCCAGTGCCAAATTATTTATATTCAAGATAATATGTCATTATTACTAAATGTTTCATATAAAGTTATAGATTTGAAACACATATTTGTAAGGCATTTTGCCAACAAAAAACTATATAGATTGCCAAGCAGTATCTGAGATGCAAATTAAATGAATTACAGAATAGTATTTGTAATTTTAAAACTTTCCTGATTTAATATTGCCCATTTAACTCTTGCACCAATTTTTATTTACTTAAAGATAATAATTATAGCAATGAGACTGTAACTACACATTTGGACTGTGGTGCTCACAATGGTAGATTGCTAAGTGCTACTGAACATTTCATTTTTAAATTCAAACCAAATGAAAAGTTAACTCTTTCTAACTCAATATGGATCTTAATCTTCCTTCCATTCTCTTCAACTCTCACAGCTTTTAAAATTTTGTTTTTCCGCAACTGTGAGATAAGGGCTGCTCAGATTGAACTTTCTGGTGTCCATCACAGAGTTTTCTCCATTGTGGCAATCCCAGACAAATACTGAATCATAGCTTGGAGACAAAGAATTTGATTCCAATGTTTTCTTTTAAATTGTTTTTAAGTAAGGTCAAAGCATCTATGCAGATTGACAAATAATCATTCAGGGTTTTGACTAAGAACAGCAAAAAAAATGGATGTATTAGACATTTATTAATCAACAAATATCTATTAAGCATCTATGTGCCAGGCATGCTAGGTACAAGGGATACAAGTACAAAGAACTTGGAATGAGTTTATATTATAATGGGGAAAACAAGTAATAAAACATACACAACATGAATTTGAATAATAAATGCATGCATATATAAGTACACAAAATAGTTAAATACAAAATCATTTAGAAGCAAGATTAATAGCAACTAGGGTCATTAGGAAAGGGTTCATACAAAAGATGAATGCTATCTGATGATCATGTTAAAGGAAGAGAGGCATTCTTTAAGGTGGAGAGAAGAAAAAGTGCATTTCAAAAATGAGCAAACAAGAAGATTGACTAAATTTTTTACTTTTCCTTCAGATGTTAGATACTAAGAAGATCTTACTTTAGTTTAAAATATCTAAATAGTTTAAGTTGATTGAACAAAATCATTATACAGAGTGAGAGCTTAAGATTGCTAGTTGATCAAAAGGCTATAAAATTGTGCACACCCTTTGATCCTTATATCCCAAAGAGATCATTAAAAAGAGAAAATAAACTACATGTGCAAAAAATATTTGTAGCAATCCTTTTTGTAGTGGCAAGGAACTGGAAACTGAGTGGGCCCACATAAGTTGGGGCATAAGTTATGATATATGAATGTAAAGAAATATTATTGATAAGTAGGCTGATTTCAGAAAAGTGTGGAAAGATTTGCATGAACTGATGCTAAATGAGGTGAGTAGAATGAAGAAAAAATTGTAAACAGTAACAGCAAGATTATATGATGATCAACTGTGATGGTCTTGGCTCTTTTCAACCACGAGGTGGGAAGGCAATTCCAATAGACATGATGGAAGGAGCCATCTGCATCCTGAGAGACTATGGAAACTGAATGTGAGTCACAGCATAGCATTTTCACCTTTTTTTTGTTGTTGATTGTTTGCTTGCTTTTTTCCTTTATCATTTTTTCTCTTTTGATCTGATTTTTATTGCACAGCATGATAAATGTGGAAATATGTTTAGAAGAATCTCACACATTTAACCTGTATTGTATTACTTGCCATCTAGGGGAGGGAGAAGGGAGGAGAGAAGGAGAAAAATTTTTTTAAGGTTTTGCAAGAATAAATGTTGAAAAACCATCTTCACATGTATTTTTTAAATAATTTTTAAAAAATTTTAAGCATCCTTTGAGGAGAAAAAGTTTGCAATTTGAGTTTTTTAAAATTATTTTGATCTTGGACTCAAAGGTTTAGAATAGGAAGTTTATTTTTAATTAAGAATAAACTTAACAAATTTCAATAAATTTAAAGTAGAAGAGACATTTCTCACACCTTTATTATCATTAGTATAATAATAAACTAAAATTAGGCTGTTTATTTAAAAGGGAATATAAATTATGAACTGATCAGAAAGGAATTACTCCAACCTGACTATGACAATTATTTCCTCTCTAATCTGATTGACTCTTACAATAGAAAACAGCTATGTATTCTTACCTTGGTCTCTCCTCACTAATTCATTGATTCACACTGTAAAAATACAGGCTGGTACAAAATTGTACCCATCCAGTCAGTTATGAATCTAAGAAGAGGAGAAGATATGGAAGGATGAAGAAATGTCCCTTCTACTCCAAGGAAGACTTACAGATCATCTTCTAGACCTGAAGTTCTCTTCAGGTGGAAATGGCATCCATTAGGTCATTCATTCATATTACTTTCCCAGTGTGCATAGTTACATATTTTTGAGATTGATTGACATGGCTCAGGGATGCCCTATTTCAGAAGGCAGCCCTGAAATAAATGAGTATGTTTCATTATAACCACAAATCCGTAAGAATGAAATTCAAAGAAAAAGGAAAATGAAAATATTATGTTTAGGTTTAAATAGTTTGTCCTTAGGTCACCACCCAGTAGTGATTCATTTTACCCAGCAAAGAAAGTTAGGGGTACCTCTTTCATGAGTCAAAATCTTTTTCTTGTGGATTCCTTTGTTTTGAACATTTTGTTTCTTGATTTTTTTAAATATCAATATCAAGTGACATGTCAAATGGAAAAGTGGCTGAAAGCAACCACCACAAAATAAATGTGAGAAAACATTTTAATGGGGCAACAGTATAACAGGGTTTTCTTGCTAGTAGTAAACTGAATCTTTTGACTTTTTTCAATAACCATTTTGATTTCCAGTATTTAGTAACAAATTGATTTATCTCTGGCAGAATGTATAAATTAACAGCTGGGAGTCCACTCACATCCTTAAATAGGCCACTTTGAGGCAAATAAAAGCATTACTTTATATTTAGCAAGCAGCAAACACATCATCTTCCTAATTCTGAAGGGAGACATGACTTAAAAACAGAAATAGATTGAAGGAAAACTGAGACTCAAATAATCATTTTGATATTTTATATATCTCCAGCATTTAACATAGTACTTTCTACATAGTCACTGTTTAATACATATTTTTTTGAATCTAGTAGAAAGAAACAAAATACTGAACTAGAAACACTATTGGTCTAACCCTGGGCCCTTGTTATCAAGTTCTTGAGTTAAGTAACTTAATGGCTGATTAATTTACTGACCTGATTCCCAGTGATTATGTAATTCTGGTTACCAAATCAAAGCATTTAGTATTAATTAATGCCTCCAGCAGTTTAAACAATACAATACACATTTGGTAAGTGACTATTGTATATAATACACTATACTAGGCACTGAGGAAGAGGCAGTATTTAAATTATGGTTGTGTATGCATTGTTGGTCAGTTGTTTTACAACTGTTTGACTCTCTGGACACCATTTGGGATTTTCTTGTCAAAGAATACTCTAGTGGTTTGCCATTTCCTTCTCCAACTCACTTTACAAATGTCCAGCAGATAGCTAGTCAGTGTCTGAGGCTGGATTTGAACTCAGGCCTTCATGATGCAGTTCAATTAGCTGCCCTATTCTAATCAAGGCAATGAAAACCAAGTTTATCCTTATTCCTATTTCATCTGCCTTATTAGGAAGGTCCCTTTCCTCAAGTTATCAAACAATTGTTTCATCTGCTGTTTCATCCTTTGAAGAATCCTAAAAGGTTTTGTGAAATATTTATGGAAGACACCTTGTTCAATGAAACTCTTTAATAAAGTGACATCTTGCTTTATTGAATCAAATGCTTTTTTTTTATAATCCACTAACAACAAGCAGAATGGAATCTTTTATTCTCTATGCCTTTCAGTCAAAAATGTAATGGTAAAGATATAGTCTGATGCAGTAATTCCATTGCAATTCCATTCTAGGGGATATGCCCTAAAATGTTATTTTTAAGAAATCAAAAGACAGATTTTCATATATTTTTAATATATTAAAAATTAGAAATAAACTATATTTGAATATACACTATGGCTAAATAAATATGGTACATTGATGTAATGGAAGCAATTAAGACCGACAAATATGAAGACTTTACAATACTACCTAGAAAAATCTGTGTGAAATAATCTAAAATGTAAAAAGTTTAAAATCAGAAAAAGTGATGACATACAATGATCATGTAAGAGGAAAAGTGGATGAGAGAATAAGTGGACAAAGAATTCTGATAGTGAATCAGAGAGAATGAATACAAATTATTATGATATTTTATACATTCAAATTAATCAAATGAAATGTAACTCGTTACTAAACAAATTTAATTGGTTGTATTGATATTCAAAATTAAGTTTTTAACAAAATTTTGACCTTTTAAAATGTTATGCCAAAAAATACGGTTTCTGAAATCTTCCTATTTCTCCTTTTTTTAAATCAAGGATGCCTTCTATGCATGTGTGCATTCTATTCTAATTTTAAATATTACAAATATTAGCAGTGTGAAAAAGGTCAGTAGTCAAAATTCTTTTCAAACATAGCCACTCCCATAGATAATAATTATCTTAAAATTCTTAAAATATGAAGAGGAATAATATAATTATCCTAAATCATATTAGCAGGAAAAATGGCACTCAGGAATACAGTAAATTCTTGATGAATTCAAATGAGCTAATAAGGAGAGATCAGTTTGGATGAGTAAAATATGGATAATATGGAATGTTTTAGTAATATTTTATTGCTTTAAAGTTCATAGATTGATTTCTATTAAGTTAAAAGAAAATATTGGAAGGTAGAGACTGACTAGTGAATAGATAAAAATGATCTGTAATTAGTGTACCAAATTGCCTTTATGTAAATATATGCTTCTAAACTGCTTGGAAAATGTGTTCTCTTAAATAGACTGATTATACCCTCATAATTTTGTCTGAGCTTCCCAGAAACCCTGGTATAAGTTGTGTGTCTAATATTTACTAGTCTTATGACCCTGGGACTACCACTTAACCTCCTGGGAGGTCCTAAGGAAACTTTCTAAGATTGTTTCAAGAAACAGTTGTATTAGTAGAGGAAGTTTCCTCATTGAGTATTTCCTGTACTGAGGAAATCATAAGTTTGGGCTCTTCCATGCCCTGCCTCACCCACAAATGATAAATTTGTCTAGGAGACTTATGGAGGATAGATATTAGAGACTTTGTATTGCATTCAAGAAGACCTTGGTGTAAGTTCTACCTTAGTAGAATGGCAGACAGAATGTACTAATAATAATTAGTACAAATTATACTTAATAATAAACATCTGTTATTGCTCTTCCTTCCTTCCTTCCTTCCTCCCTCCCTCCCACTTTCCTTCCCTCCTTTTCTTTCTTTCTTTCTTTTTTCTTTCTTTCTTTCTTTCTCTTTCTTTCTTTTTTCTTCCTTCCTTCCTTTTTCTTTCTTCCTTCCTTCCTTCCTCCTTCCTTCCTTCCTTCCTTTCTTCTTCCTTCCTTTCCTCCTTTTTCCTTCCTTCTTTCCTTCCTTCCTTCCTTCCTTCCTTCCTTCCTTCCTTCCTTCCTTCCTTCCTTCCTTCCTTTCTTATTTACTACTTTCTGTCATAATAGCTAAAGAGCCAAGCCTGAAATCAGGAAGATCTGAGTTAAAATCCGACCTCAGATACTTATTAGCCATATGACTCTAGGCAAGTCATTTAACCTCTTTAACTTAATTTTCTCAACTCTAAAATGGGGATAATAATAGCATTTAATTCACAGGATTATTGTGAGAATCAGTGGGATAATAATTGTAAAGTACTTAACCCAGTGTTTGCTGTATACTAAGCATGATGTAAATGTTAGTTCTTATTATTACTATCTGTATTTCTTTCTGTCGCTGTCTCTGTCTCTGTCTCTTTCTTTGTCACTTAATTATCTTTCAGGCACTATGCTAAGTGCTTTACATATATTATCTGATTTGATTCTCACAATAAGCCTGGAAGATAGGAACATTATCATCCTCATTTTACAGTTGAGGAAACTGAGGCAGAGATGAAATTTCTTGCCAAGAGTCACACAGCTAGTAAGGGTCTGAGGCCATATTTTAACTAAATTTTATGACTCAAGGTACTGTGCTCCACATATAGTGACATCTAGTTGCCTTTAGGAATTAATGGCTAAACAAAAAAGAAGTGTTTATTAAGAGTTTACTATATTCCAAACATTGTGTTATGCATGTTGAAAGCCCAAGTCTAGATATAGTGAACAATTGGAGCAACCACTCATCAGGTTGGGGGATTGGGCTTTAGTTTCAGGCATGGATTAGTTTGCAACTTGGATAGCTGGGGATCAGGATAACTAGTAGGTTGTCAGTGGAATACAAGCTATAAGTTATTAAAAAATGTTAATAGGTAAATTGCATATACTCACAAGAATAACCTCTACCAAGGAAATTACCCTTGTTCTTCTTCCTCCCTTAAGTAGTTAATATTCCCCATTCCTTTGCCAAATTCTCTTATTGAGTTCCTTTACCAGTTATCAAATAAGTTGAACAAGTAAGGATTTCTGGTAGATCTATGGTATAGACAATTAAACAATTCAATTCATATAATAACTAATGAAAGTACTTACTTAATTTGTAGTGTATAGAGTATAGATGTTCTAACTTCCAGAATTTAGAGAGATTCTAGTCTCTTCCCTCATGGAGCTTGCCGTCTAAAGCATGCTTTTTAAAATCCATTTTACAAATTAAGGATTTTATAAATTATATCTTTCTTTTAGTTTTTATTTAATAATTACTTTATATTGACAGAATCCATGCCAGGGTAATTTTTTTTTTACAACATTATCCTTTGCACTCGTTTTTGTTCCAATTTTTTTCCCCTCCCTCCCTCCACCCCCTCCCCTACATGGCAAGCAGTCCTTTATATGTTGGATATGTTGCAGTATATCCTAGATACAATATATGTTTGCAGAACCGAACAGTTCTCTTGTTGCATAGGAAGAATTGGATTCAGAAGGTATAAATAACCCGGGAAGAAAAACAAAAATGCAGATAGTTCACATTCGTTTCCCAGTGTTCTTTCTTTGGGTATAGCTGCTTTTGTCCGTCATTTATCAATTGAAACTCAGTTAGGTCTCTTTGTCAAAGAAATCCACTTCCATCAAAATATGTCCTCATACAATATCGTTGTCGAAGTGTATAATGATCTCCTGGTTCTGCTCATTTCACTTAGCATCAGTTCATGTAAGTCTCGCCAGTCCTCTCTGTATTCATCCTGCTGGTCATTTCTTATAGAACAATAATATTCCATAACATTCATATACCACAATTTGCCCAGCCATTCTCCAATTGATGGGCATCCATTCATTTTCCAGTTTCTAGCCACTACAAATAGGGCTGCTACAAACATTTTGGCACATACAGGTCCCTTTCCCTTCTTTAGTATTTCTTTGGGATATAAGCCCAATAGAAACACTGCTGGATCAAAGGTATGCACAATTTGATAATTTTTTGGGCATAATTCCAGATTGCTCTCCAGAATGGTTGGATTCGTTCACAACTCCACCAACAGTGCATTAGTGTCCCAGTTTTCCCGCATCCCCTCCAACATTCATCATTATTTTTTCCTGTCATCTTAGCCAATCTGACAGGTGTGTAGTGGTATCTCAGAGTTGTCTTAATTTGCATTTCTCTGATCAATAATGATTTGGAACACTCTTTCATATGAGTGGTAATAGTTTCAATTTCATCATCTGAAAATTGTCTGTTCATATCCTTTGACCATTTATCAATTGGAGAATGGCTTGATTTCTTATAAATTTGAGTCAGTTCTCTATATATTTTGGAAATGAGGCCTTTATCAGAACCTTTAACTGTGAAGATGTTTTCCCAGTTTGTTGCTTCCCTTCTAATCTTGTTTGCATTAGTTTTGTTTATACAAAGGCTTTTTAATTTGATGTAATCAAAATTTTCTATTTTGTGATCAGTAATGGTCTCTAGTTCATCTTTGGTCACAAATTTGTTTCTCCTCCACAAGTCTGAGAGATAAACTATTCTATGTTCCTCTAATTTATTTATAATCTTGTTCTTTATGCCTAGGTCATGGACCCATTTTGATCTTATTTTGGTATATGGTGTTAAGTGTGGGTCCATGCCTAATTTCTGCCATACTAATTTCCAATTATCCCAGCAGTTTTTATCAAATAATGAATTCTTTTCCCAGAAGTTAGGGTCTTTGGGTTTGTCAAACACTAGATTGCTATAGTTGACTATTCTGTCTTGTGAACCTAACCTTTTCCACTGATCCACTAATCTATTTCTTAGCCCATACCAAATGGTTTTGGTGACTGCTGCTTTATAATATAATTTTAGATCAGGTACAGCTAGGCCACCTTCATTTGATTTTTTTTTTCATTAATTCCCTTGAGATTCTCGACTTTTTATTGTTCCATATGAATTTTGTTGTTATTTTTTCTAGATCATTAAAATATTTTCTTGGAAGTCTGATTGGTATAGCACTAAATAAATAGATTAGTTTAGGGAGTATTGTCATCTTTATTATGTTCGCTCGGCCGATCCAAGAGCACTTAATATTTTTCCAATTATTTAAGTCTGACTTTATTTGTGTGGAGACTTTTTTATAGTTTTGCTCATATAATTCCTGACTTTCCTTTGGTAGATAGATTCCCAAATATTTTATGGTATCAACAGTTATTCTGAATGGAATTTCTCTTTGTATCTCTTGCTGTTGGGTTTTGTTGGTGATGTATAAAAATGCTGAGGATTTATGGGGATTTATTTTGTAGCCAGCTACTTTGCTAAAATTATGAATTATTTCTAATAGCTTTTTAGTAGACTCTCTGGGGTTCTCTAGGTATACCATCATATCATCTGCAAAGAGTGATAGTTTGGTTTCCTCATTGCCTACTCTAATTCCTTTAATATCTTTCTCGACTCTTATTGCCGAGGCTAGTGTTTCTAATACGATATTAAATAATAATGGTGATAGTGGGCAACCTTGCTTCACTCCAGATCTTACTGGGAAAGGTTCCAGTTTTTCCCTATTGCATATGATGCTTACTGATGGTTTTAAATATATGCTCCTGACTATTTTAAGGAAAAGTCCATTTATTCCTATGTTCTCAAGTGTTTTTATTAGGAATGGATGTTGGATTTTATCAAATGCTTTTTCTGCATCTATTGAGATGATCATATGGTTTTTGTTTGTTTGGTTATTGGTATAGTCAATTATGCTAATAGTTTTTCTAATATTGAACCAGCCCTGCATTCCTGGTATAAATCCTACTTGGTCATAGTGTATTATCCTGGGGATGATTTTCTGTAATCTTTTTGCTAATATTTTATTTAAGATTTTAGCATCAATATTCATTAGCGAGATTGGTCTATAATTTTCTTTCTCTGTTTTCAGCCTACCTGGTTTAGGTATCAGTACCATGTCTGTGTCATAAAAGGAGTTTGGTAGGACTCCTTCAATCCCTATTTTTTCAAATAGTTTATTTAGCATTGGAGTTAATTGTTCTTTAAATGTTTGGTAGAATTCACATGTAAATCCATCTGGTCCTGGGGATTTTTTCTTAGGGAGTTGATTGATAGTTTGTTCTATTTCTTTTTCTGAGATGGGACTGTTTAGGATATTTACTTCTTCCTCTGTTAGTTTGGGCAAGCTATATTTTTGGAGGTATTTTTCTATTTCATTTAAGTTGTCGAATTTATTGGCATAAAGTTGGGCAAAGTAACTCCTAATTATTGCTCTAATTCCCTCTTCGTTAGTGGCGAGTTCTCCCTTTTCATTTTTAAGACTAACAATTTGATTTTCCTCTTTCCTTTTTTTAATTAGATTTACTAAGGGTTTGTCTATTTTGTTGGTTTTTTCATAGAACCAAATCTTAGTTTTATTAATTAATTCAATAGTTTTTTTACTTTCAATTTTATTGATCTCTCCTTTTATTTTTAAAATTTCAAGTTTAGTGTTTGACTGGGGGTTTTTAATTTGTTCCTTTTTCTAGCATTTTTAGTTGCAAACCCAATTCATTGACCTTCTCTTTCTCTATTTTATACAAATAGGCCTCTAGAGATATGAAATTTCCCCTTATTACTGCTTTGGCTGCATCCCATACATTTTGGTATGATGTCTCATTATTATCGTTTTCTTGGGTGAAGTTATTAATTATGTCTATGATTTGCTGTTTCACCCAATCATTCTTTAGTATGAGATTATTTAGTTTCCAATTATTTTTTGGTCTACTTCCCCCTGGTTTTTTGTTGAATGTAATTTTCATTGCATCGTGGTCTGAAAAGGATGCATTTACTATTTCTGCCTTACTGCATTTGAGTTTGAGGTTTTTATGTCCTAATATATGGTCAATTTTTGTATAGGTTCCATGAACTGCTGAAAAGAAAGTTATTCCTTTCTGTCTCCATTACATTTTCTCCAGAGATCTATCATATCTAACTTTTCTAGTATTCTATTTACCTCTTTGACTTCTTTCTTATTTATTTTGTGGTTTGATTTATCTAATTCTGAGAGTGCAAGGTTAAGATCTCCCATTATTATAGTTTTACTGTCTATTTCTTCTTGCAGCTCTCTTAATTTCTCTTTTAAGAATTTAGATGCTACACCACTTGGTGCATATATGTTTAATATAGATAGTGCTTCATTATCCATGCTACCCTTTAACAAGATACAGTGCCCTTCCTTATCTCTTTTAATTAGATCAATTTTTGCTTTAGCTTGATCTGAGATCAGGATGGCTACCCCTGCTTTTTTGACTTCACCTGAAGCATAGTAGATTTTGCTCCAACCTTTTACCTTTAACCTGCATGTATCTCCCCGCTTCAGGTGTGTTTCTTGTAAACAACATATTGTAGGATTCTGGCTTTTAATCCATTCTGCTAACCGCTTCCTCTTTATGGGGGAGTTTACCCCGTTCACATTTATGGTTAGAATGACCAATTCTGTATTACTTGCCATCTTGTTAACCCCGGTTTATGCTTTTCTCCCTTCTTTCCTCCTTCCCCCCTTCCCAGTATTAAGCTTGTGAGCACCACTTGCTTCTCACAGCTCTCCCTTTTTAGTATCCCTCCCCCCGCCTTAGAGTTCCTCCCCCTATCTTATCCCTTTCCCTCCCAGTTTCCGTATTCCCTTCCTCTTAGCTTATTCCTTCCCTTTTCACTTTTCCCTTCTCACTTTTCAATGAGGTGGGAGAAGTTTCACCATAGATTGAATATGTCTTAAGACTTTTCACTTAAAGCCAATTCTGAAGGCAGTAAGATACCCACTATATTCATCCCCCTCCATTCTTTCTCTCAGATATAATAGGTTTCCTATGCCTCTTCATGAGATGTACTACCCCCACTTTACCCTTTTTCTGGTACAATGTCCTTTCCACATCAATTTCTAGAACAAGGTATACATGTATTCTTTATACATCTATATAGTCGAAATATAGTTCCCAAGATTAATCTTTACCTTTTTAGATTTCTCTTGAGTTCTATATTTGTAGATCAAACTTTTTGTTAAGTTCTGGCTTTTTCATCAGAAATAGATGAAATTCGCTTACTTTGTTGAATGTCCATCTTCTTCCCTGGAAATAGATGCTCATTCTCGCTGGATAAGTTATTTTTGGTTGCATACCAAGTTCCTTAGCCTTTCGGAATATCATATTCCAGGCCCTTCGATCTTTTAATGTGGATGCTGCAAGATCCTGGGTGATCCTTATTGTGGCTCCTTGATACTTGAATTGGGTTTTTCTAGCCACTTGCAATATTTTTTCCTTCGTCTGAGGGTTCTGGCATTTGGCCACTATATTCCTTGGTGTTTTGATTTCAGGATCCCTTTCAGTGGGTGATCGATGAATCCTTTCAATGTTTATTTTTTCCTCTGTTCCTATGACTTCTGGGCAGTTCTCTTTGATAATTTCCTGGAAAATAGTGTCCAGGCTCTTTTTTTCATCATGTTTTTCTGGAAGTCCAATGATTCTCAGATTGTCTCTCCTGGATCTGTTTTCCAGGTCTGTTGTCTTCCCCAGAAGGTATTTCACATTCTTTTCCATTGTTTGATTTTTTTGGGTTTGCTTGACTGATTCTTCTTGTCTCCTCAAATCATTCAATTCCAATTGTTCAATTCTGATTTTCAGTGAAGTATTTTCTTCACTCACTTTTAAAAAATCTTTTTCTAATTGTCCCATTGAGTTCTTTTGTTCTGTGGAATTTTTTTCCACTTCTCCAATTTTGTTTTCTAGTTCACCAATCCTATTTTTCAAGGATTTTACTTCTTTATCCACTCTCTCTTTAACTGACTTCTCCAGGCTCTTTTGCCAAGCCTCCCTCTCCTTTTCCCATTTTTCTTCTACCTCCCTTGTGAGAGCCTTTTTAATTACTTCTATGAGGTTCATCTGTGCTGAGGAACAGATGATCTCCTCCTTTGGGGATTCACCTGGGGACTGTCTGTTTTTAGTCTCTTCAGGATTTAGAGTCTGCTCTCTATCTGTATACAAGCTGTCAAGGGTTAAAGTCCTCTTCAGTTTCTTGCTCATTCTGTCTAATAATCAAAGACAAACTAGCAAAGAAAAACAGAAAAAACTGGAGTCTTTCTTTGGGGGAAGGGCTGGGTGGTGTTACTGAGCTTCCTCTACAGACTGCGGGGGGCAGCAGTGAGGCACTAGTAGGACTGTGCTGCTCCTGCGCTCTGAGATCCCAGAGCGTGCTGAGTCACTGTGGGGAGGGAAGGGGGGGGGCGGCCAGGTCCCAAGAGACTCCAGCTGTTTGGGGTTGTATTCTTCACCCCCAGTGTTTTTAGCTTCTCTGCTGGGCTGCTGACTTGCTGCCGGAGCAAAGTATCCAGTCCTGTAGCGAAGCTCTCCCCGCAGAGACGGCTGCAATCACTCCCCACCCCCTCTCCAGTCTGCTCCTGTGCTCTCACTGCCTCTGCCCACCGCCTGCACCCAATCTAAAACCATCCCAGCCCTCCAGTAAAGACAGACCTTTCTTGGCGAATCTCAAGGATGGCTTCTCTTGGTAACTATTTGTGGGTTTTTTTTTCAGTCAAGCATTAATTCAGAGGCTTGTAATGATATGGATAGTGAGAGAAAGCGTGGAGCTACACAGCTATGTGCCTCCTCTCCGCCATCTTAACAGGAAGAGCCAATTGTCTATAAATTATATCTTATTAAAAAATGATTTCTTCCAGTTGTAATTTCGTGACAAAAGAATTCCATTTTTACTAGTCTTCACAATCAGCAATCATACCTCAAAGGCCAATTATGGAAGTTTTGTAAAATAACACAACAACCTGGGTAGGAGTTAGGGTTGGGAAAATAGCTTGACCAGAAAAAGCAGATGATTATTTAAATTTTCTACATTGAATGAACACAAAACAGTTCAATTCATACTTATCAGATGTATACTATTTTATTTTAGTTCTTAAATCATGTGTTAATTCTTCTGCAATATGTTAATTTTTGTACTTGTTAGAAATTTTTATTTTTATTTTTTTAAACAAAAGACCATAATACACAAAGCACTATAGTAAGTTCGGTCAATAAATAAAGCAATGCCGGACTAGCTGCTTTGGGAAAGGTAGTGAAGTTACTAAAAATGGAAATAAATGTTTTTTTTTCTTTTAATTGTTCTTCATTTCTTTTTTTTTATAGCATTTAAATTTTCCAAATACATGTAAAGATAGTTTTCAACATTCACTTTTGTAAAACCTTGTGTTCCAAAATTCTTTTCCTCTTTCGCCCCTCCCTAACATTCAATATGGGTTAAGCATATGCAATATTTTTAAATATAACACGTTTTTGCACATCAATTTCATTTCAAGGTTGTGCCTCGTTGGTTTCCTCTTAAATTTTAGCCTTCTATGAACTACTACAAATTAAGGTGTGGGGAGTTAAAAATGTATTTTGCTACTGGGAATGAAGGAGAAACAAAAAAGAGATATGACATCTGACATTCTGAACAAACAAAGGACAGTGCTAGGAGTGGGGGACTGACTGATTCATAGCAGGCTAGATGCGATGGCAGGGAAGTTGCTCATGAAAAATAAGCTCCATTTGTGGTTTGCTTGTGTGAATAAGGTGTTACCATTTACATCATATAAGGTGTTAGAATGAGGCATAGTCCCAGACTTCCCACCTCCTCCTTTCAAAGAATACAAATGATCTTTGTTTATAGGGGGAAAATAAAGATCACATTAGAAGGGAAGAAAACATTTAAGAAAGCAAGGAGAGGGTTAGGACCTTTCTTTAGATGAAATTTCATACAATATGAGTTGGTCAGGATTGTAGTTAAGCAAGATATAAGGTCAGTAGAGTATATATTCTCTGCCCTCATCCCTCTTTCACAATCCTCACCCCAACTCTCTAAGGTATCTTGGTATCCTTTTGCATTTAGCCCAAAACTCTGGTCATCCCAAGTAAAACTCCACTCTGACCTACTCTCTCTGGATAGTGTCTGCCACTAATTCCCTTCCTCCCCAATCCTATAACTGTTTTTGGCTCAAACCCCCAAAGTCATCTCTAACTTACACTTCTATTTTCCTGCAAAATGAAAGTTCAAAAAGTGAAAAATAAGAAAGTCAATAGGGACAAAACAAAGTAGGATGCTGGTAAGGACAGAATGTATGTTTGGGCATATTTTGTGTGTTTTTGAAGTAGGGAATTTTCCTTTTTAATCTCATATTTGTTTCTACATTTTGTAGTTTAAAAATATGATTTTAACACAATTCCTGGAGTAACATGAGATGTATTCAAACTCACAAAAATTATGTGGAGGAGAGGATGAAGAAAAGATTTCTTCTCTCTCTTTTTAAAAGAATTTTTAAGGAATCCTTATTTATTTATTTTATTAATGCTTTATTTTTTATTTTATTTTATTTTTTTAAAACAGAATGAGAAAACATAGAAAAGGAATACGAAACAAAACAAAACAAAACAAAAAAGAACATTATCATGTGCCCAGCAGAACATTAGGGAGAATTCAAAATATATAACAACAAATAGGATTTCTTCTCAAATGTACTCAAAAGAAAAATTTAGAGCAATCTTCCTTGAAATATTATACAATTCAAACAATGTCTTTTATTTAAATTAATCTTTATAGTCAGGTCTGCTTATAACGATAAACATCATGAGTCCAATTTTAGGTAAACAAGATGTCTATATGGTGTAACTTGAGGAGGTATCAAGAACTCCTGCCTGAACCATATTTTATGCCCTGATTTAACAGAATTACAGCAAGAAGAAAACTTTATAAGCCATCTTGTTCTTCATTTTACAGATAAGAAAACAGAAACTAATTTAAATGACTTGCACAAGGTCATCCAGGTGATAAGTAGGAGAATCAGAATTTGAACCTAGAACTTCTGAAATAAAATTCAGAACATTCTCTATTTGCCACAGTACTAGAAAGGCCTTCATTAGATTATCATTATCCTCATCACATCACATAGTCATCACCTTTCTGAGTCTTATTTTTCTTGTCTCTAAAGTGGTTAGATTGTACTAGATATTTCTTAAGGTTCCTTCCAATTTTAATATTTTAGAAGGAGGAGGTAGCAAATTCTGAACTGAAAAATGAAAGGATGTCAATATTGAATTTTGAAAATAATATAAGGAGATAGAATATTTCTGTGTAATCTTATCTTCTTAACTTTCATAGCTGACCTTGTTTTAATTGGGCTTCTTGGTATAGAGCTATAAAATAATCAGTGTGGAAAAGATCTTGAGAAATTGGTTCAAATTGGTTCCAGAATATTGTTCAGTGAAGTCATCCCTAGGGGATGAGAATCTATTCTACTTTAAAAATAATTTCCTGGGGGTAGAAGATTATATAACTTCTATAGGGAACAACCCTGTATCTTATCAGATACAGGGTCAAAAATTTCTTCCAAACATCTAAACTCATGAAGTTATTTAAAACCTGTAGAAATGAAGATCAATCAGTTAACATTCTCTGTGAAAACTGTTAGGTATTTCAGACTGATTCAGGTTTTTTCTTTCTACTTTTTTCTTCCTTCCTTCCTTCTTTCCTTCCTTCCTTCCTTCCTTTCTTCTTTCCTTCTTCTCTTTCCTCCTTCTTTCTATGTCTTTCTGTAGACCTCTCTCTGTTTCTCTCTCTCATACACAAAATTGTTTTAATAACTTTCATTTTTATATCAGTCATTTCCTACTCTCCCACAGTGAGCATTTCCTTTCAAAAGAGAAAACAAAACAAATATAATCCACCAACACAATGACTTTAACTCATGAAGTTTTCATAGTCTTTTATTATTAGAATGAAAAGAGGGAAGTTTTTTCCTGATTCTATTTATTTAACACTGCTTAAATTGGCATTTTAAAAAATGTTTTCCTCTCTTGCTTGCATTTTTTTGCACTAGTCTTTTCTTTTTTCAAATCAAATAATTATGGGATAAAAAAAAAACTTTTGTTCTTGGATCTATATTGTTAGCTCTCCTTCAGATTATATTATTGTTGGAAAGGACTCAGCTTAATGCCCTTCCCCCCCCCCCAATAAAGCCAAAGGTGCAAAAAATAAATGCGAGGTCATGCATCTATATTTTCCAACAATGGTCATTATTATTGCCGTTAATTTTTTCTGTGCTTATTATATTAAGAACTCTGAACTAGCTCCTTGGATGCAAATAGTTGTAAAGCATGGTGTGTCCTTGGAAAAGTAACAGTTTAGATGGGGGAAGCAGATCTACAAAAAAAATTATAAATGCCAGTATAAGATGGGTAAGTCCATTTTTCCTACTTTGAGAAAAAGTTACATTTAGCCAGCCTTGAAATTGTACTACTTTCAAACAACCTCAAGTGTGCAAACTTGTAAGTGTCCCTTTGTCAACATTTGAGTATGAAACAAGGATTAAACCCAATAAATATAGTCAGCTTCCAAACATTTTTGGTCTTGAGCTACTTCACAAATATGAAGCTTAATTTAGAGAACACTCTATTATGATACAAGTAGGCATTATGATAGAGTAAAACAAGCATTTACTCTAGAATCAGAAAAACTATTTAAATCCATCTTGGACATTCATTCCCATATAATCATGGGTATATTTCTCCATTTCCCTGAAGCCTCAGTTTCCTTAGTAAGATAGAGGGGTGAAATATATGGTCTATTCTAGTTCTAGAGCTATGATTATATGATTTTCTTTATTCAGAATTAAAACATCATTGATTTTCAAAAGCATTTACATTAAATTCAAAACTTAAAACCTTGCATTAATTATAGAAATATCAGTGATTTCTTATTTCTGAGTTCATTAAAAGTTGTGATTATGACTAAGTAAAAATGCTCATATCTTTGCTGATTAAATAATACATTTAAGAACAGAAACCCAATCCTGGTTCATGGCCTCAATTGTTCTAATTGCCTTTATTGATGATGATGATAGTGTGAGTGGTTACTTATATCTGATGAGGAAGAATATGTCTTTCCTACCAAAGGATAACAATGCTGAATGTATTTATAGTATTTCTGAAATATTCACATGGGAAAAGTTTTTTCTTCCTGGTCTATGAAAAATTATCTGTAAGAGTGAAAACAGATTCTGAAAGGGAAAAGTTTGGGTTGAATTAAAATCTTTAAATTAAGTTCAAACTTTTTGTTCAGGTTGTCTTTCAACAAGAGAGAGAAAGAACTAAGAAAAGTTCCTGTGGGCAAATTGCTTCCAAAAGAAAGAAGAAAAATAAAGGGAAAGGGGGGATTTCCCACCTTTAAAAAGGAGTAGGTAAGAAATATCCCCTTGTACACCAATGATAACTTGGCATGGAGTTACCTTCTCTTACTAAACTTGCTGGAACACTTTTCTCTTAAAAAAACACACATATACAACACAATTCTACACACATATACACATACTCCCTTTTTCCATCTGAAAAACAATGAAAATTATAATACTGCTAAACCGTACTTTCCCAATAGTTCAGGTTTTAACTTGATTTAACTGTTTTTGTATTTAGACAAACTGGGAAACAACTACCCCCATTCTAATTTTTCTATCTTCCAGCACTATTCTATGATTTATTGTTTTTATAAAATTTATAAAACATCTGTGTTGTTTTGTTCACATTCTCTCCTTGTACATTTACTATACAAACTTCTTTGCCTTTTCCTTAACACAGTTCTCTTCCTTATATGATATGTATCTGATAGAAGGCTTGAGTGTGCCTAAAAGATAAACTCTTCTTTCCTATTAAATAACGGTTTGGCAAAGACTTTAAGTCTTTTTAAGAGTGTGGTTGCATCTCTTAAGCATAAATGAAAAATCAACTAAATAACACTGTTAATTGGATTCATAAGTACATATTCTAAATATTAGATCATAGTGAGCAATGTTACCATTTGCTTACATAATAATTGACATATAAATATAAATATTTTACTGGACATGAGAAAGTATCCAAGGCTTTCATTAAGAAAACACTGATATTCAGAATATTATCTGAAATTTTTAGTTCAGAAGACTGAAATGGAAATTTTGGGATCAAAATCCTATTTGCGAATTCTGATCAAATTCTGTAATATGCTGATTCATTTTACTCCCTCAAAAACATTGCCTTTGTATGTACTTATATATGCACATGTTGTTTCCTCCAATAGAATGTAACCTCTTGGAGAACAGGTATTTGGTTTCTGTCTTCGTGCTCCTCTTTTTGTAGGCTCCTGCATACTACCTAGCACAAAGTAAGTGTTTAATGAATATTTGTTGAAATGGTAATAGAAAGAAGTTCCTTACTGGTAAGATTAGGTATTTATATCTCCTAATACAGTGCCTAGCATACATAGTAAAAATTTATCCAAAAAATATAAATTCTTGTTGGTCGATGTTTGTTTGAACAACAACAAAAAACAATAACAATAATTGACTGGGAAGCTGTGAAATTATAATGACCAAGATACATGGGTGACGCATTGACAAATCCAGTCCTAGAAATATGATTCTAGAAAAGTTTGAAAGGGAGGAAGAGATGGTACAGAGATTTAATTCCTTCCTCCAATTGCCTCTGGTTCCTTGAAAATCAAAGGTACAAAAATTAATGATTTATTATCCATCTCTATATTTCAGCAAAATTGTCCTTGAAATTATAGTCTTAGGAATGCCTAAAAGATTTGGTATCCTTGCTATGGATGCTGAAATCCTTTAGGTACCTCAAACACTAAACTCACTTTTTGGGAGCCAAGACAAACTGCTTACTGTTCAAAGAAATATTTTGTTTATATGCCAAATTTTGCTTTATATTGTTTCTTTATTGTTATTTATTTTTAAAAGTATGTGGTAATAGAAAGTTGCTATTTCAAACTACAATTTTATTTTACTAATCAGTATAATACCCACAAGCACCTGAAAAATAGTATGTATATATACATGTATAATATAGACATATATGTGCAAGTGTGTATGTATGAGTGCACACACGTATATGTACTATATATATTTGAAACATCATTTTTGCAATCTACAGAAAGATTACTTGTTTATGGAACTGCATATTGAATCAAAGACCCCATTAAAGCTTCTCTTGGACAGACACAAGGTCTACGACTCACAGATGAAGAATAGGCCTTAGATCACACTTTCATGCCCATTTTAAAGGTGAACTTTCAATTCATTAAGTTTTAAGTGGTTTTCAGGTTCTGTTAGGTGGCAAATTTCAAAACTTAGTGTACTAAAATTATACTCAGAAAGAAGGTATATCTGATGTATCAAAATGGTGTTTGTTTTTATTTTTGTGAGAAACTTTGTAAATGTTTTAAACAGAAAGTGAAACCATTTTAATAGCTGTGATGGCAAAGGAGAAACTGCAACAAATTCACTGTCTTGAAATATTCATTTTCCTCCCTTTTGGATCAACATCTATTAAGTAAGTAGAAAATAATTCTTACTTAATTCACTTTATAATGTGTTTCCATATCTGAATATATCTTTTTGTAGGAGGTATGGAGTGGGGAGAGAAGGAAGTAAGAGATGAGGGAGGAGAATAGAGAAGAAAAATGACCAAAAAAAAGGGTGTGAGTACTGGTAAATGTTTTGTATAAATTTATCAAGCTACCCATATGCAAGACCATCTAGGCAAGAAATTTTAAATGCTTATAGCTATGAGTTTCTTTCCCTCTTATCATACGTCTTAAGTCTTAATCCAGTTCTGACTAATAAAAAAATAGTTATCTTAGATGAAATGAAGGAGAAAAACATGCATTAAGCAAATGGAATTATGTTGGACGACTCAGTGGGATTTATTTAAAAACATTTGAGGAAAAACATCTTAATGAAATATTTATTAGCTTTATGTATTTCAGTGTTTTCTTATCACTACATATTACATTGCCATATATGCATGTATATATTTATTGCATTAAAATCATGTAAAATATATAATGAATCTAACAGTTCAAAAATTTGATTCTATAATTTAAAACTACAAAACTCGAGAGCTACTCTTATTTAAACTCCTAAATAATTTCCCTCCTAAATATTTCAACTTTTTTTCCTGGAGTAGTAAAACATATTGAAGTATTTTATCATGTAACATCAACTCTTTGTCAAATATAGTTTAAGTAAACTTAAGCCCATATTTACCAATGTTCTAGAAATTTGGATAGGTTGTTTCTCCCACTATAGAATTTAAGTGCCTTGAAAATAGAGACCAATTTCATTTTTGTCTTTGCACACTCAGCCTCTAGCATATCTAGCATATACAAAACATGCTAGCATATACAAAACATATCTAGCATGTTGAACTAGATTTTGTTATTGTTATTTCATTCATGTCCAACTCTTCATAAATGGATGTTTTCTTAGCAAAGATACTGAAGTAATTTGTCATTTCCTTCTTGGTTCATTTTACAGATGAGGAACTAAAGCAGAGATTAAGTGACTTGCTCAGGCTCACACAGCTAGTATCTGAGACCAGATTTGAACTCATATTGCAATCTTCCTGATTGCAAACCTCATGCACTATCCATTGCACAACTTAGCTGCCCTACTTGAACTCAACTCTACAGGCTTTCTAAACTCCTACAATGAACTTTTCAAAATTATTGATGAAATCTAGTTCTATGTGACCTCACTAACTCAGTCTATTTTGTATCTTGTTCTAGCTAATGGATGTTTTCCATGTGAATGTGACTAAAAATAGAGCTGTTTCTTTTGTTTAAAGTTCTTGCCCTAAATGAGCTAAATCACTCTGTTTGATAATTCTATCTTATTTCCAAGAATTTTAATATGCTTAATATTTATGAGCACAAGCTCCTTTTGTCAAGATATTTTAATTTGTCTTCCACAAACTTAAGGATTCCTTCTCTTATGACTATATGCTGGGTCAGGCCTAGGAAAAACTATGCAGTATCAAAATGTATTGTTGGCAACCTTTTAGTGCAGTTCTTATCTTCTTACCTACTCATCCAAGGATATTCAGTGCTCTCTTACATCTTTCACATTGCCCAGTCCAAAAAGAGACTGATCTAAATGAAGAGCCAATGATTTACAATCCTACCACTCTTAGAAGGATTGCAGGATACCCTTTAAGATTCAAGTTTCTGGCTTTCCCACCGAAGTTACCTTATATCTGATTTGCATGTTTTTATGCACACTTATAAATATGTATATATTTTTCTTCTCTTTTTTTTTTCTCTTCTCCTCATCCCTTTGAAATGTCAGTCCCTTGAGAATGGATAGTATTTTGCTTTTGACTTTGTCTCCCATGTGCTTGGCTCAATTCTTAAGGCTTAATAAACATTTTATTGATTGGGTAGAGAAGTTATAATCAGAAATTCTCAAGTAGAGACAAACATCACAAACTGTGCCTGAAAGCAAGTGACATGAAAATTGCTTAAAAGACATATTTGGAACTGGGGGAAGGGACAGGAGACCTATGGCAGAGACTTAGAGGCTAGGGGATACTTCAGAGATGCTGAAGTGGTTGGAGGAAGCAAGATGAAGCCGACTAGGGAGATGCTTACCTGAAGGTGTAGTAACTAAGTATAGGGGTAGAAGAGACTGCCATTTGATGACTTTCAATTTTAAATGATTATCATTTATTAGTTTTCTTTTGGTAGATAGGTGGAAAACTCAGTTATTTCTACCTGCTAGGTGAGTACAAATGCTATCAACATTCTCAGAATTTTATCATTCTGTGACAAAATTCTGGTTACCCTAGTTTAATTGCATCTCTAAATTAGGATGATGCTTTTTTTTATAGCTTTTTATTTACAAAACATATGCATGGATAATTTTTTCAACATTGACTCTTGCATTGAACCTTTTGTTCCAAATTTTTCCCTCCTTCCCCACCCTCTCCCCTACATGTCAGGTAGTCCTATACATGTTAAATATGTTAAAATATATGTTAAATCCAATATATGTATACATATTTATACAGTTATCTTGCTGCACAAGAAAAATCAGATCTAGAAAAAAACAAAAAACAAACCTGAGAAGGAAAACAAAAATATAAGCAAAAATAATAGAAAGAGTCAAAATGCTATGTTATGGTTCACACTCAGTTTCCATAATCTTCTCTCTGGGTGTAGATGGCTCTCTTCATTACTGAACAACCGGAACTTGTTTGAATCATCTCATTGTTGAAGAGAGCCAGGTCCATCAGAATTGATCACCGGAAAGTTTTGTTGCCCTGTATAATGACCTCCTGGTTTTGCTCATGTCACTTTGCATCAGTTCATGTAAGTCTCTCCAGGCCTCTCTGAAATCATCCTGTGGGTCATTTTTTACAGAACAATAATATTCCATGATATTCATATACCACAATTTACTCAACCATTCTTCAATTGGTGAGCATCCACTCAGTTTCCAGTTTCTGGATACTACAAAGAGGGCTGCCACAAACATTTTTCCACATGTGGGTCTCTTTCCCTCTTTTAAGATCTCTTTGGATATAACCTAGTAGTAACACTGCTAAGTCAAAGGGTATGCACAGTTTGATAACTTTTTGAGCATAGTTCCAAATTGTTCTCAGAGAGCAGTACAATTTGTAAATTGCTCTCCAGAAGGTTGTATTCGTTCATGGTTCTACCAACAATGTATCAGTGCTGTGTATCATTTCTGTTTTGTTTTAGTATCACTAGCACTTATCACAGTGCCTGGAACATAGAAGCATGTATTTGTCAATCTATCATCTGTCTGTCTACCTAAATATCTGTCTTTCTATCTTGTACTTTACACAACTCTCACTAGGAATAAGTAACCAAGATTTGACATATGTGTGTGTGTACATAGATATAGAATATTTATATAGAGAGAGTGATTGATATATGTGTGTATGAGTGTATATAATATACATAATTGTATATATATATATGTATATCTATACTTATTTATTTATCTGTTTTTAAAAAAAATTTATAAATTTATTTATTACTCTGACCCAAACAGATAGGTCTTGGCTTATCCTGGCTTGGGGTTGATATTATACTTTTCCTTTTTTGAAAAATATTCCCCCTACTTAAAAACTCATTTTTCAAAATAATACCAGTCTAAGAGTTAAAATTTAGCTTCTACCAGCGAGATAAGTCAAAACTTATATTGGAAGGCTGAGATCTATTCTTCTTCCTCTGTGACCTTGGAAAAGTCATTTTTCCTTCTATTTCATTTTCCTCCAGTACAAAATGGGCATGGTAAGAACAATATCTGCTCCTCCTTCCCTTTAGGCCATGTTGTGAAGTGGAATTAGATAATGTCTGCACCAGAATTTGGGTTCCTTAGAAGAGAGGCACTATAAAAAAATATAAGGTACTGTGTATTATTAATTTTATGAGGTCTGATGAGATCAAAGCCTTGAGGCCATGTGGCTAAATGGGCACTTCCCTACACTGGTAACATTGAAAGTTTTAAACCACTTTTATAGTACTTCTCTCTGTGGAATCTAAAAGAGCTTTGAGCAAGAATTCATTAATTAAGTCTCACAACTGGTAAGCAAAGCGAGCATTATTTTGCAGACAGGAGACCTAAAGCATATGGAAATAAGATTCGAGAAAGGTAATTAGAGGTAAAGGATATTTAGGAGTTCCAATTCTCAAAAGAATTACCTGTGACCTACTGACTTTACTCACAAAAGGCAATTTCAGTTTAATTCATTTCAAGTACAATTAATCTATGAATCTTCCAGTATTAAGGGGTGGGGATACCAAAAAAAAAAAATGAAGCTATCCCTGCCTTCAAAAAGCTCACATTTTACAAGAGGAATACAAATGTACCTGTATAAATCATAGGAGCATAAATATATAGAGATGTAAAATACACAGTGATCATCTATTCTGACACCTTCATTTTAATCTATGGAGAAACTAAGACCCAGAGAAATTAAGACACTTGCTCAAAATTATGCAAGTAATTAGATAGGTAAAATAGAAAAATCACTTATTAAATTTTAACTATGTGCCAGGCATTGTGCTAAGTGCTGAAAATATAAATACAAGAAAAAAAGAAAGATACTCTTTCCCCTTGGGTAGCTTATATGTCAATTTGGAAAGATATCACAAAAGCTGAGCTGAAATGGGAAGGAGAAAGAAATGACAGTAATGAGAATTTGCAAGAGTCAGAGCAGAGCTCTGGGAGAAGAGTAAAGGAAAAAGTGTAACTGGCAGAAAACTGCAAATGAGGTCCGGGGTAAGTAAGTAAAATCCTACAACTCCTTTTAGAGAATCCTATAGAACATCAATATAGCTCATGAAGTTACTACAGAATATATGCTAAATATCACAAAGTAATTTCAAGATGGAGTGAGTGTTAATAATTGAGGATAGGAGAAGAAAAGAAGCATGAGAAATGGAGGCGAACCTGGACTTTGATGGAAACCAGAGGTTGTACTAGGAGATTGAAATAAGAGCAAGTAAGGAGGACAAATACTCCTAACATGAGGAAAACATTCAGTAAACCACTTAATTGAAACAGAGAGTGTGGGAAGGAGAAGAAAATGAAATAAAACTGGAAAAGTAAGTAGTATTCAGATCACGGTGTGAACTTCACATTTCATTCATAATTTTGAAATAACAGTATTACAAACTACATAGGGGAGTCCTGTGTATTAATTTAGGAAAATAATTTCCAAAGATACACAGTTGTAAAATATCAGAATGAACATTTAAATCTTGGATATAGTACCCTCTTCAACCCCAAAATTATGTTGCAAGCATTTTATTTATTGGGGTTGGGAGTGGGGTAGGAAACATAGAGTGCTCTCTACTTTCATCTTATAATTTCCCTGACATAGTCTGCAACATATAGTAAGCCAGAGATAATCACCCACAGACAGATTTCAGGGAATCTCTTTCCCTAGGGAGCTAGAATCTATTACCTGTGGCTTCTTCTTTCCCTTTTGGCTTATGATGTTTGTATAATATTGCTTAACCTAGCTTTTCAATGCCTCAACTTGACTGCATAACATTTTAATTTATTTAACTCTATTGGCAAAGTCACAGAGTAAAATACTAGGATATCTTATTTTTGAATCTCCATGTGAATCATGCCTAATTGGCACTTGTTTCCATCTGCACTTCTCTCCTATCTTCACTCACTCCTGAAATGAGTTGCCCAGATTTGCAGATCCAACCTCTCCATGAACTCATGAAGCTAGTCTGCCTTCACAATAATTTTCTAGGGCAAAATCTTAAACTCTGAGCTCCCAGCCTGAGAGATTGACTTAGGACCCAAAAGTCATAATGAAAGAGTTTTGGCTTTTATACTACCACTATAGAAAAATGCTGTTTTAATCATAGCTTTCATTAGAGTCTTGATAGAATACTATTCTTCAATGTCCATGCTAAGGATAAGGAACTTCTTTTGCTACAGCAAAGGCAAAAATTAATAGCCTGAGGGCCTGCTACTTATTCCCAAAGAATTACAGAAAGTATAATGGGGTTTTCCTAAGCCCCCATATGTGTCTGAATTATGTTGCTTTGGCATGTTCACTGCAAGAATAATTAGCATCAGCTTGGATGTGAAACATCTATTTACAAGGGATTGAACTGAAACCACTAAATTTATTTCTCACAGGTTTCCCAAGAGCTTTTATTTGACCTCCTCCCACAGATGATTAGAGCCTCTCTATATAAATTTACATTGGACTGATTTTGGCAGGGACAGAAAATTGCTTGAACACTCCTCCCCTCTGGCTCTATCCACTTATACCCCAAGAAGCAAAGTCATTGCTCTCATATGCATTTTCCATGTGTAATCCTTATAGGGATGAAACTGCCTACCTGAGGGAAGCCCAGCCAGACTAAAAGACTATCTTCTTTGCCCAGCTTGTTGAAGGCTGAAATTCCATAATTATAACCAGTCATCTTGTAAACGTTTGCCTCAGGTTACACCATGTAAATGCAAGTGCTTCATTATAATTTATCATTCTTCATGGGATGAGTTTAGTAAAATGAAATTCAGTTGGTAAAAATATAAAGCTTTATAGTTTGGTACAAAAAAATTAACTTTGCACATACAAGATGGTGGCGGGCATAGTTATGGAGTTATTTGGGAAAAAATCTGGTGAAATGATAGAGCACAAGAATTGGAGTCAGAAAGTTCTCAGCTTGAATTTTACCTCAAAACTCTTCTGGAATTTGTAATGCTCTAAAAGTAACTCAACCTCAATCTCCTCATCTGTATATTGGGGATAATAACACCTAACTCCCAGGGTTGTTGGACATAACTGAGACAATGTGAATCTTTGTAAACCCTAATTCTTTTCTTTTTAACATATATAGATAATAACTACATGTTACCTATAACATTTCCATAATATATACATACATAATAGCTGTCATTATTAGGAAAACATATAGCTTCCTGACAAACGGTTCATAACATCATCTTTATGCCTCAAAGACAAAATATCATGACTTGATAGTCTTACAATCTTTATATATAATCATTTGTAAGCTCTTATGTCATGTATTTGGACTAAAGACCCCTTTATCAGTAATCTTGTTTTCCAATTTTTGCATATACGAGTGTATGTATATATGTATTTATATATATTTTATCAAACATTTCCTATATACTTTTTAATCTGGGTTGGAGGAGGAGTTTTGCAGGCTGGGAATTTGATATCTCCACTGTACACTGTCTCGTGGGAAATAATGTTACAATAAAAGCAGGGAACAAGTCCAGTCAAAAAGTATTTATTAAAACCATACTGGACCCTGTGCTAAGTGCTAAGATAAAAAGCAAAATAAAAACAGTCTGTTGGCCCAAGGAGCTCATACTCTAAAGGGAATTCAAATTAAAATCTTCTAATAATTCAGAGATTGAATTGGAAATGAATAAGAAATTTAAAGGTTTATTCTGGTATTTTTAGTTAATTCTAATGCAATTTCCCCAAATTAAAATTTTATCTTTTCTTTTCTATCATATCATCTCTTCAAATATTCTAACAGCAGAGCCCTGAAGTTCATTCACTTAACAACAAAAATGTGATAACCTCTAACGTACAAGGTTAGAAAGGGCATGGTATTGTGGCCTAACAGCCAATTTGGCAGTAAAGATTCAAGGCTTAGTCTTTGACACAAGTATGCTGTGTGATGTTAAGCATGTTACTCTCAGTATATCATGCAACTCTCTTAGTAAGTCTACAGAAGAGACACCTGTCTACATTGGTAATGAGAGTTTCTTCATCAGAAGTTTCCAACACCAATTAAATCTTGGGTTCAATTAAAAATGTATAAATTGCTATGCTAGCCCTAAGGATGATGGGTAGACAAATAAGGCTCTATCTTGAATAAAGTAGAATCATATGCATTTAATTTCCCTTTCAATATGCTTTTTTCTGCCTGGTTTATAATTGTAAGATCTCATTGTTGGCTATACAGTGTCAAATGTTATCTATGATTCAAAAGACATGTGAGAAACATTTACATGAACCTTAATGGCCTTTAATCTTTAGAGGCTCATTTTTTTTAATAGCCATGAGTATGCAAAAAAAAAATTCAGAGATAGTGATAAGTGAGACCAATTCCTGCTGCAGCTTCAAGCCTATCAAGAAATGCAAGCCTCAGTGACTATCCTGCACATGACTATAAGCAGAACATACATAGTAGAACTCTAAGCAAATAAATACTAAAAGACATTTTAAAATGACTTGTATCTGTACATCAGAAATAGTTCTGATAATATTCTGATAATAAAATGAGATTTAAAAAAGGAGAAATCTTTAAGGCTAAAAGTTCTGACAGTCTTCAAAACTGAAGATTTCATCTTTTTTAATCTATATCTCTAGTAGATCATCTCCTTGCTTCATAATTTAGCCTAATACACACACTTAATAAGACAAGTGGTTGCGATTGAAGAATTCAAGCATCAAGAAGTCAGAGAGTATACTCTTTTAATCTGGTGACCCACCCACATCCCCCCACCCCAACACAAATTGCAAAATATCACAATGTCTCATTCTTCCTATCCTTATACTTCTTTGTATTTGGATACCAGTTTATATTTCTGGTTGATAATTTCCTAGATAGTGGGAAGCTTAGAGTCATACAAAATCACCAAAAATTAGGGTTGAAAGAGTGCTTCCAAGATTGTCTAGTCCAACTTATTCCAAACTTATTCCTTCTGTAACATAACTGCCAAGTGGTTATGCGGTCTGTGTCTCAACACATCTTGGGGAGATGAAAGGGAACCCTCTACTTTCCTGCACTGATCACAAGCTCCATGTGAGAAGGTATCATTTCATTCCTTAAATTTGCAATCATAGATTCAGCATAGTGATTGGTGTATAGCAGGCACTTACTACTTGTTTATTGGTTGGTGGAATGATTTCCAGATTAGCTCATCCTTGCTTCCCTGGACTAACCTCTTAAGTAATAACCTAACAGTTATCACTGGTGAGACAAGCAATCAATCCCATGGAAGCAAGAGAATAAACAGCCTCTGAAAGTTCAGCTGTTTCCACAGCAACTGTCAAAAAGCAGTCACTAAATATAAGGGAAGAAGAAGTTGTAAGAACTTGCTAGTCATTCTCAGTCTGCTCCATTGTGCTGCTAACTTAAGATGCAAACCATATAAAAAGTCTAGGATTCCTTAGGTGGCTTTCTTTTTCTGTATCCCTTATTGTACCCAATGTTAGTGTCACTTAGCTAGAGAATATGACAGTTACATTGTTTTGTATGTCTTCTCTTGGCTACTTCTTGTCTTCTCATGTCCTTGTGGATAAGCCATTCAGGGTTTTTTCCTGTGTACATCTTTACACAATTGTGCAGGCATGGGCTGAATGGTACAACTAACTTGGATATTGGTTTTATGTCTTGAGGCTATTTCCCCTTTCCCATAATACACCTTCTTCAGGTCACAGCCTCTGACTGATTGCTTAAGGCCTTTCCAGGTGTTGACAGTCACTGTGGAAGCACAGAGAAGAAAGCAGCTTAGCTCCTGGGAAATAGCCTACCTATTTACCATAACAGCTCTATCCCTGTAACCTGCCAGTACCCCTAAATCTCTACTCCTTTTGTGACTGAAAAGGAGGAGACATCTGAAATTGAAATGGAAACTTCTTTGATTATTACTTTCTTTTGAACTCAACAATTTGATTTCTGAGCTCATCATTCAATGCTTTCTCCAAAGTAGCCAAAGATCTTTTAATTTCCAGAACTAATGACTTTTTCCCCATCCTCTTCATTCTTGACTTCTTGGCAACTTTTCACTGTCAATCATGCTCTTCTCTTTCATACTTTCTTCTCTCCAGGTTTCTATGACCCTGCTCTATCTTAGTTCTTCTCTTACCTCTCTGACTACTCAGTCTTCTTTGCTGGAATTTCTTTTAGATTATCCTCATGAATGATGGGTATCTCCAGTACTTTGTTCATGGTCCTCTTTTCTTTTCCCTCTACACTATTTTACTTGATAATCTCAGCAACTTTGGTAGATTGAATTATCATCTCTATGCTGATGTCTCTTAGATCTATTTAGCTAACCCTAATATCTCTCCTCTCCAGATTTATATCTCCAACTGTTTATTGAACATCTTGAACTGAATGTCTCATAGACATATTAAACTCAACATGTCCAGAACTTATTATCTTTTCCCCTAAATACTTATTATTATTTCAGTCACTTCTGACTCATTGTGACTCCATTTGGGGTTTTCTTGGCAAAGATACTGGAATGGTTTGACATTTTCTTCTACAGATCATTTGACACATGAAGATACTGAGGCAAACAGGATTAAGTGTTCAATATTACATAACTGGTAAATGTCCGAGATTGTATTTGAATTCAGATTTTCCTGACTCTTGATCTGACAATCTGTTTCTGAATCACCAAACTGTCCCTAAATATTCCCCTTATCCAAACTTAGCCATTTCTGTTGAATGCACCATGGTCCTCCCAGTTACCTCAGTTCAAAATCTAAATGTTATCTTCTACTATTTTACTCTTCTCTCTCTCATCCTCAACATCCAATCTGTTGCTAGGTCCTAACAATTTTATTTTCATAATATCTTTCATATATACATGCCCCCCTCTACCCTCTGACACTTCCACCACCTCAGTGCTTCAAGTTTCTTTGTACTCCAGATTATCAAATTAATCTGATATGAGGAAAGCAACAAATATTGGAAGGGATATGGAAAAATTGGGATACTAATTAGTTGTTGGTGAAATTGGAGAAAACTAATCCAACCATTTTTGAGGAGCAATCTGGAATTATGCCCAAATTGTTATGAAAATGCCCGTATTATTTATCCCAGTGATACCATTTCTAAGTTTATTTCCAGAGATGATTAGGGAAGAAGGAAACACCAATTTGTTCTAAAATATTTATAGAACTCTCATTGTGGTGGCAAAGAATTGGAAATTGCAGGGCTGATTCTGGAGAACAATTTGGAACTATGCCTAAAGGGCTATCAAACTGTGCATACCCTTTGATCCAGAAGTGTTTTTACTGGGCTTGTTTCCCAAATAGATCATAAAAGAGGGAAAGGGACCCACATGTGCAAGAATATTTGTGGCAGTCCTTTTTGTAGTGGCAAGGAACTAGAAACTGAGAGGCTGCCCATCAGTTGGAGAATGGCTGAATAAATTATGGTATATGAATATTATGGAATATTATTGTTCTGTAAGAAATGATCAATGGGATGATTTCAGAGAGGCTGGGAGAGACATATATCTGATGCTAAGTGAAATGAGCAGAATCAGGAGATCATTGTAAATGATCAATTCTGATGGACATGATTTTCTTCAACAATGAGATAATTCAGGTCAGGTTCAATGGTCTTCTGATGAAGAGAGCCATCTGTGCCCAGAAAGAGATCTGTGGGAAATGAGTGTGAAATACAAGATAGTATTTTCACTCTTTTTGTGGTAGTTTGCTTTCATTTTGTTTTCTTTCTCATTTTTTCCCTATTTGGTCTGATTTTCCTTGTGCAGCATAATATTTGTGGAAATATGTATAGAACATATTTAACATATATTGGATTACTTGCCAGCTAGGAGAGGGAGTAGGAAGAAGGAAGGGAAAAATTTATAACACAAGATTTTGTAAGGATGAATATTGAAAATTATCCATGTATATATTTTTAAAATAAAAAGCTTTTTAAAAATTATTATTATTAAAGCCTTCTATTTTCAAAACATATGCATGGATAATTTTTCAACTTTGACCCCTGCATAACCTTATGTTCCAAATTTCCCCCCTTCTTCCAAGTAGCAAGTAATATATATTTTAAACATGTTAAAATATACGTTAAATCCAATATAGGTATATATATTTATAGAATTATCAAAAAGAAAACAAAATGTAAGCAAACAACCACAAAAAGAGTGAAAATGCTAAGTTGTGATCACAGTTCCCACAGTACATCTCTCTGGGTATAGATGGCTCTATTAATCACAAGATCATTGGAAATGGCCTCGACCTTCTCATTGTTGAAAAAAGCCATGTCCATCAGAATTGATTATCATATAATCTTGTTGTTGCTATGTATCATGATCTCCTGGTTCTACTCATTTCACTTAGCATCAGTTCATGTAAGTCTCTCCAGGCCTCTCTGAAATTGAACATAAAAAGCTTTAATAAAAAAATTATGGAATGGCTGAACAAGTTTGTGGTATGTGATTGTGATGGCATAGTACTGTGCTATAGGAAATGTGAGCTCATAATTTTAGCAAAATGTGCCTAGATTTGCATGAAATAATAAAGAACAAAAGGAGCGGAGCCAAAAGAGTATTACATACAGTAACAGCAATATTGTTTTAAGAACAACTTTGAGCAACTAAGTCATTTTAGCTATTTTAACTATTAATTTAACCAAATTAACTGTAAAGGACACATGAAAGAAGATGTTATCTGCATCTAGAGAAGGAACTAATGATTCAAAGTATGTATAGAATGATTTTACATACACATACACACATACATACATATATTTATAGATAGATATTTGTAGTCATTTGGAATGAGGGATTAGGGGAAGGAAGAATAAAAAGGAAATTTTTCATGATAATTTTATTATATATTTAAAAGGAACAGCAAGCTATGTATAATATAGTTGCAGTTTTCTGTATAATCATTTATCTTTTTATTATACTGTTATGGACATTTTTGTTTTATTTCATAAATTAAAATAAATTAATTTAAAACAATTTTTTTTAATCTGATGTGGGAATGGACAGACTTTTAATTTGTCAGAGATATCCAGAATGAGTCCAATACAAGTTCTTTGCTTTTATGACAACCAATAAATATTACAAAAAAGCAAAAAAAAAAAAGTAGGAACTCTTTTATTTTAAGGGACATAATTCTACTAGGCATTACTGACTGACTCTTTAATGATTCATATATGACTGTTTTTGCCTTTCTTTATATTCTAAGCTATGTCATATTTGCCTGGTGATTGACCCTGGGTCTGCTGTATACCCCTGTCTCCCCCTTCCAAACAGGAAGGGAAAGGCTCTAAAAGGACACTATCATCAGAGGCAAGGAAAAACATTAGAATCAACTTCTCAGGAACAAGCCACCAACCCAGATAACTCATTTTTGTCACCATGATAACAGGGCTAAAGTTTGTCTACATACTAAGGGCAGGAGATACAGTGAGGAACTGTTGGGTTTTCAAAATTGATGCTTTATTTTGTTTGCATGGGTCATGTAAGTGGAAACAAGGAAATTGAGTAGAAAGGATTCCCAATAAATCAAGCCAGAAGCCATGGAAGTCATACCTTTATTCCTTCTTTAAAAAAATTTAAATAAAAAGGCAACATAGGGTGCTGTAGTTGAAGTAAGAACAGAGCTTGAATTCTGTAACAATTACTAGTTGTTTAATCCCTGACTTGTCATTTAACCTGTTGGCCAGTTTCCTCATTTGTAAAAATGGAAAAGATAATGGCACCTACTTCATACAGTTATTGTGGAGATGAAATAAGATAAAATATGTAAAACTTTATAAATTTTAAAGTACCATATAAATGTTGATGATGAGAAGGGAGAAGAGGAGGATAAGGATGATGATGGTAGTATAGTGATGGTAGATGACTACCATCTAGGTATGGATACAAAGAATACCACAAATAGTTACTATATTCTATTGGCAACAAGTTTCCCCAGATAATGTTTTTTGGATGTTTATTGTTGTACTCTTACAACCCTCTATTAGAGTCCAGCTTCTTAAATGGAGTTTGTGACCCATGAGGGGTCTCATAACAATGTGGGGTTGCAAAATTATGATTTATTATCAGTGTATGTTTGATTTGTATATCTATTTTTAAGAACCCATATATCTGAAGTCATGTAAAAAAGGAGTCATGAATGGAAAAAGTTTAAGAACCCTGTAAAACTAATGGATGTATCCATCCAGAGGGTTCACTTGTGTATGTTTTGGTTAAGTCTGGTCTCTCAGTATAAATAAGCAAGCTGCTCCTTCTCAACCCCCAACCCCAGGAAGGAAGAAAAGTTTTCAGGCATGTGTGAATCAATCAGTGATGCTAAATTGAATTAAGTCTCTTAAGGGTGGAGACTTCTTTTCTTTTTGTCTTTTTTTTTTTTTTTAGTAAATATTTGTTGATCTCTTTTGTTTTTACATCACTCAAATTTCCCCCTGTATCTCTCCCACTCCTCCCACTCAGAAAGCTATCTCCTATAATAGATTCTTTTTTAAGAAAAGAGGAAGAGAAAAAGATCAACAAAGCCTATCATAGAAAAAAAAAAAAAACCCTGAAAATAAAAGTAATGTTCCAGTACCATGGACCTCTCCTCACTACCAATTAAGTATGGTCAGGTATTTTCTCATATCTTTAGAGTCATGCTTGTTCTTTGTAATTTTGTAACCTTCTTTTTCCATTATTTTGTGATTGTTGTTCTTTATATTCACATTCCTGTAGCCTTTGTGTGTATTGGGTTGTTTTGTTTTGGTTTTTTGGTTTTGCTTATTTCACTTTCTTTGTATCCCAAGGCCTGGTTAAGTGAAAGTGTTTACCAAACTGAATTGAATTAATCCTCTGAACACTCAAATTTATAGCTACTTGCAGACTACCTGATACTCTTGAAGCTATTTTGTTTTCTTAGCTCCATGAGTGGTGTAAGTCCATAACTTTTTAGACCTGCTCTAACCTCATCCCTGTTCTACCATGCTCATGAACTCCTTCTGAAGATGTCAGAGTATCTTCAAGAGGCCACCATAAACAGTCCTTGGACCCTTAGTTAAGAAGTTAGTGTTATAGATAAGACTATAGAACAGGAGTCAGAAGAATTGGGTTCTATTGAAGCTTGTTCCAATGATCTTGTGGTGAAGAGAGCCATCTACACCCAGAGAGAGGACTGTGAGGACAGAATGTGGATCTCAACATAGCATTTATACTCTTTTTGTTGTTTGCTTGCATTCTGTGTTCTTTCTCATTTTTGTTTCCTTTTTGATCTGATTTTTTTATGTAAAGATAATTGTATAAATACATATACATATATTGAATTTAACATATATTTTTAATATGTTTAACATATATTGGATTATTTTCCAGCTAGGAAAGGGGGTGGGGAGAAGAAGGAGAAATTTGGAACACAAAGTTTTGCAAGGGTCAATGTTGAAAAATTGTCCATGCATATGTTTTGAAAATAAAAGCTTTAATAAAAAAAAAAAGGAGGAGAAAAAAAAAGAATTGGGTTCTAAACAAGAATTTGACATTTCATAACTATGTAACATTCAATAAATCACATTACTTGTCTGTTTCGATTTTCTGGTGTAAAAATGAGTTAGATAAGATAATCTCTATATTCTTTTATAGTTTGACTTTATTGTATATTCTATAATCTTAGTGATACTGTGAATTGTAAAACACACTCTGTACAGTCATATAGCTTTATAACCTCTACTGTCATAATTTACAATAGCTCTTAACTAACAAAAATCCACAAGTATTAGACCATAATGATACTGTATCATTTATAAAGAGATTCCAATAAGATAAGACAATTTAAACAACTTTCAAGGGAAACATTATTTTAAAAGTTCAATTTTGACCCAGAAAAAAAGAAAAAAATGTACTTTCTATCTTCTTTGCAAAGATGAGGGAATATGAATATAGCACACCGCATAAATTTTTAGACTCAGTCATATTATGCCATATTGCTTCCCCCCCCCCCCCCCACACACACACACACTTCTTTTTTTGTTACAAAGGGTAGGTCTTTGGAAAAACTAAGATATATCTTTGGAAATTAAGGTATTGACATCAACAAAACATAAGAAAATTCCTTAAAAGCCAATGGCAGTATGAGAAGCTTTAATAAGAAGCTTGAGTATAGTAATTCTACTTCAACAAATGAACCTAGATAACACAGGTTATCTTCCAATGAGATTAGGATGAAGGATTTGCATAGTGGATTCATTAGGTTTTGCTCATTTAAAGATAGTGCCTTTATCTTTGTCTACCAACTTTCTCTGTGGGTTCTTGTACCTGGACAAGAGATTCAGATACTACCCATCTAATGAATTCCATGGAAATGTTTTGAAAACTATAGATTTGGAAATGGCATTAATTATCATTTTTTAAAATGGTAAATTACATTACCAAATTCAGGCCTTCATCAAATCTCTCCTGGTTTATTGAAATAGCTTTCTAAGAGGTCCTTAAGCCTGTTTCTGCTCAGCTGTCAAACTCCTTTTTCTAAAGGGAGAGTCTGATTATGAAGCCCCCAAGCTCTAGTGGGTATCTATCACAAGATCATATACTAAGTTCTTTGTCATTTAAATGTCTCTTTTGTATATTTTTTGCCTTCCTTATATCTTACTCTCCTTCATACACTATGCAGATCAAGTGATAGTTGTTTCCCTACAGTTTCTTGAACAGAACTCTCCATATACTGTCTCCTTTTAACTAGCTGATCTCTACACCTAGAATGCTCTGCCTTCTCACTCCTGTCACTAAATTTTCCTAACCATCTCCAAGGCTCAGCTCAAGTTCTCTCTTCCCTGTATAATATCTTTCCTAGTTCCCACCCTCAACCCAAATGCTCATGCCTTCTCCTTTCAGTTTATCATCATCCTATTCTGTATATTCTACACATAAATTTTCTTAACAAGATTCTGAAGATCACCTGGAAAGATAAGGTATCGGATACTATATTCAAATTCCAATGAAGAGATGGCTATCCAGATGAGTGGGTCACATTGTTTATCTAAAAAACTATTTTATGGGAGAACTCCCACAAGTTAAGCACTTACACAAAAAGGGGGAAGAAATGGTACAAGGACACTCTCAAGGTGTCTTTGAAGAACTTTGGTATCAGGTGTGAAAAAATGGGAGAGGCTGGCACAGGACTATCTACCATAGTGTGTAAGATCAAAGAAGTCACTGTACTCTAGGAGTAGAGTAAGACTTTGGTAGCTCAAAAGAAATGTGAAGTGCACAAATTTAGAGACATCTTCATTCTAAATATACATACGAACTATTTGTACCTCATCTGGATCATATTGATCTGATCAGTCACAGTCACAGATACAGCTATCTTGACTCCCAAAATCATATCATGTTGTTCCTCTTCAAGTATGAAGGACAACAATATCATTGATTCCAATATCATGATGTTGTTGGTTCTCTTCAAGTAGGAAGGATGAATTGCAACGTATCTTACACATGCTTAATTATTTTCATGCTTAAATCCTCCATTAGAATGTAAGTTTCTTGAAGAGAGGAACTGCTTTTTGCTTTTGTATTTTCAAAAATTAGTACAGTCCCTGGAAGACAACAGGGGCTTAATAGATACTTCATAATTAACAAAAATGAAGACATATTCGCAGCTCATTTAGCAAACTGAAACTATCTTATGCTTTTGTTGAATAAGTGGTCACTTACAAGATGTGTTTTGAGGGACACAGGGAAAATATTCTTATTCCAAAATGCCTCATTAATCAAGTGCCAAGGTACTAAAATAAAAATTCCCCCCAATTGAGCACTGTCTTTTCTAGATAGGATCCTTTTAAATGGAGACACCCCTATAAGGGTTTAGTATTTAGCTAGCAACACCTTGGTAAGAATTAGACTACAAGGGAGCATTCTTCTGCTATGGGAGATTAGTGGGAAACTATGGGAGATTAGAAAGACTTGGAATGATGAGATAAGGGGGTGGAGCAGATAAATTGAAAGGAAGTAGAAACTGCAGTCTGGTAGTGCTTGGTCAAAAGAAAATTTCCTCTGCTTCACAATTTTGCTTAGGGCCAGTTCTGCCCCATATGAAGTACCCAACTTTCATTAGATTCAGTTACAATTTCCAAAGTTATTGTAGAATAGACAAGCAAACATTTAATATTAAATGGGTATCTCAAGACTATTTTGTTATACACAACAACTGTTGCTTTTCAAGATTGAGTATAAGGATATGCACATTTCTTGATATATTAATGGAATTTAGGGAGAAAGAGTCTAATTTCATTATTTGAATGGTGTAAGGAAAATATAATTGGATAAGGAAGGGGAAACTCCTTCTACCCATGCAAATCAGCAACATAGTCTTAAAGAGTTCCATAGGACACTGAGGAGTTAAGTGATTTGACCACAGCCACATGGTCAAAATAAAATGACTTGTCTATTGTTTTATCATAGCTAGTTAAGTCAAAGGCAGAACTTGACTCCAGATCTGTCTTGATTCCAAGGTTAGCCCTCTATCCTCTAGACCAAACTGTTCATTAACTTCAACCATAGCCTTATAATCTTATTTCCTCTCTCTTTCTCTCTGTCTCTGTCTTTGATTCTCTCTCACACACACATGCATATACACATTCAAAGACCTTCTATACTTGATTCCTTACTGTCTCTGGAATTAAATATGTAAAAATTATTGTTTGACACAAGTCTTTTACATACTGGCTTTAGCCTTTTCAACCTTATTTTATGTATTAGTCTTCTTCAATTCCAACAAAACTAGTTTGCCTCTTGCTCCTCCCACATACCCAACTTGCCATCTGCCTTTTCTAACTTATATATGGGATGTCACTTAGGTCTGGAATGTACTCACTCATTATCGTCATCTCTTAAAAATCGATATGTATGCAGGTAAGCAAGTAAATATATGCTAATACATAATATTAAATATATCACTAGATATATTTAATAAATATGTGTATCTATACATATACAACTATGTGAATGGATTAATCAATTAATAAACATTTATTAAGCACTTCTTAAATGACTATCATATAGTTAAGATTTATGGGGTGTTCAGGAAGGACTAAATCCTCTGGTATGAAGGTTTGCCCAGACCGTTTCAGAATTGCTTATCAACCTTTGGTGTCTCTCTGTTGCCCAACTCTCACTGACTTTCAAAGGTTGTATGATCCTTTTTGGAGATATGTGGTAGGAGAATTCTTGTTCAAGTACAAATTGGATTGGATGGCTTCTGAGATTCCTTCAACCTCTGAAATTTTATGATTTTTAAGTATAATAGTATACTAGGAAATCAATTGATCAGGAAGAGTCCTGACTAGGTCCTCTGGTTATATCATTAATAATAGCAACATTAATAACAACAATAGAAATTCTATTTCTTTCTAGGGATCTATGTTTGTCTCTCTAATAGTTAACATTTTAAACAATGACCTGGTCAAAGACATTTATGGTATACTTAAAAATTTATGGAGATACCAAGCTAGGTAGGATAAATAATATAATAGGATAAATCACACACTAGTTGACAAAGTCAATATCTAAAAGGATCGTTTACTGGATTGAATCTAATATGATGAATTCAATGGGAATAAATGTAAAGTTTTATGCTTGTATACAATAAAAATATCAGCCTTATAAATACAAGGGACAGAAACAACAGTTGTTCTAAACAAAGAACTGGAGATTCTAGTAAACTGACTGGGTAATTTAATAGTCAGCAGTAGGATATGGCAGTCAAAAAATAAACAAAAAAAAATCATCAATATGACTTGTATAGACCAATATTGAATACCATCTACTGGGATAAAGTCAAAATGTGTAATGTTTTAAACATAAAGGGAAATATGAACAAATTAGGGGAGTATAGAATATTTGATATGTCAGATTGATGGATAAAGGAAAAATATGACTACATGAGATAGAATACATTATAAGCTGTAAAATGGATAACTTTGATTACATTAAATTAAAAAGGTTTTGCAAAAATAAAACCAAAGCAATCAAGATTATAAGGAAAGTAGGAAATTGGGGGGAAATTTTTATGACAAGTTTCTATGATAAAAGCTTCATTTATCAAATATATAGAGAGTTAAGTCAATTTTATATAAAAAAAAGTCATTACCCAACTCACAAATGATAAAAGAATATGAGTTTTTTAAAGAAATAAAAGCTATCTATTGTTGGAATCCTTACTAACTGCTAACTAATTAGAGTTGATCTAATCTTACAAGAAGATGTTTTGGGCAGAACCTGAAACAAGGTACTAAGTAGAACTAAGTTCAATGAGTTCACACCTCCCTTGAAGCTCGTTGGGCCAGAGAGCACTATGGGAGAAAACCCATAATCCCTCTCTCTCGTATCCCACAATTCCTCCCTCTTGGATAAAAGAAACAGACAGAAGCTCTCGGTCAGATTTCAGTAGAGTTACGCCAGAAGCCCTCTCTCCGAGGCAAGGCAGAATATTTTCCACTTGGCTGGCTGGTGGCAGAAGTGTTCTTCGGAGAGTGAAGATGCTACAAGTCGAGATTTCAGTGGAATGACATGAAGAGTTGGAGCTGGCTGGAGGCTGAAGAAAGCAGAGGCCGAGGCTGAAGGACCAGACCTTTGGATTTGGTGACATTCGGAGGGAGCTCTTGGAACCAAGCAGAGAGATAGGCCTCTAAGCTAACCGGGCTATATTGGGATATTAAAAGATCTGAACTTTCATCACCTGGCTGCATTTGGGAAGAAGATCACCACATTTTGGCGCCCAACGTGGGGCGAACAAAATTGTTGATGAGACTTTTTGCAGTACTTCAGAGCTTACAGGAATTATTAGATTCCTGGCACATGAACTAATGGACAATGGATTCCTTATGGACTATTTCTAGGACTTATGGACATTTGTAAATTTTCAGGTCGATTTATGTTGTTACATTACTACTAGCCTGTGTTATATTACTATGTGCTTATGTATTTTAAGCAATTGCAAGAATCATTGGATTTCTTGAGATGAAAGATTGTTGATGAGACTTTTGCAGTAGTTAAATTTTCATGTTGATTCATGTTATTTGTTACATTACCACTAGCCTGTGTTATATTGCTATGTGCTTATGTAAATTATGTATAATGCCTCCCATATTGATGGATTTATGTATACCATGTATATCTGTTACAAAGTTCTGGCCCATATTGATGGACTAACTGCTAACTAATTAGAGTTGATCTAATCTTACATTTTGGCGCCCTGAACGTGGGACAAACAGACCCCTCAGTGGATTTCAGTGGAAAAGCTACGATCCTGATTCAAGTGGAAAAGCCTCTGATCCTGATCCAGTGGAAAAAGACTCTTCAACCCAGAAATTAGAGTGAGTACAACAAAGAAATTTTGTTAAAAGAGTTAAAGTAGAATTTCAGCTAAGATGGGACAGATATTTAGAAAAGAGCCTGTTTCTGTTCAAGGAAAATGTTTAGAGAGCATTGTCAAAATTATGAAAAGCCAAGGTTTAATTATAAGTTTACAGCAAATCACTGAATTTTTACAACTGTAAAGGACATATGTCCTTGTTTCTCTCTTGATAAGGAATTAGATCTAGATGAATGGAAATTGGTTGGAGAGGATCTTTGTCAATTCTATGATAAAAATGGGCCTAACTCAATAATTAATACATATAATGTAATACAATTGGCTATAAGAAGTTATTTAAGTGATAGAATGATGAAAAGGAAAGTACAGGAGGAAGTGCCAACTTTACTAGGTGAAAAGGAGGACAAATCAGATGAGAATGGAGTTAATTACAATTCTGAGTATGATACTTCACAGCAGGAGGAATTAAGTGATTCCACATCTCATGACCCTCCCCCCGCAATTAACCGTTCATGGTGGAACAAGGGGGAGGGAGGGAGACAGAAACACAGTCAACTTCTCCTGTAAAGCAGAATTTGACAAGATTAGAAAAAGCATTAATTAAAGCAAAAAATGAAGGAGAAGATATATCTGATTTTATAAATGCATATCCTGTGATTGAAGAGCTCAACTCCTCAGGTCAAAAAGAGAGAAAATACACTCCTTTTAATTTGGGACGCAATAGGCAAACAGGAGCTGTTGTACAAATCACTTTTGACCAACTAGCTGTGAAGGTCAGTATGCAGAGAGTTCAGAACAGATTTATTATCCCATAACAGTCTATGAGCAAATTTCTAAGGCTGCAATAAAAGCTTGGAATTCTCTCCCTGGACAGAAAGATGGAAATAATGCTTTCACAAAAATAGAGCAAGGTCCCAACGACCTTTTGCAGATTTTGTGGGACGTTTACAAACAGCTGTAATAAGAACCATTGGAGACAATGCAGCAACAGAAATAATGACTAGACATTTGGCTAAGGAGAATGCCAATGAGATTTGCAAGAGAATTATATGGGGGCTAGACAAAGATGCTCCTTTAGAGGAAATTATAAGACACTGTGCCACAGTGGGCACAAATGCTTATTATGCCCAGACTATGATGAACATGGAAAGACAAGGTCCTTCTTGGCAGAGGAATTCTAGAGAAACTCGTCGATGTTTTCAATGCGGAAAAATTGGACATCTAAGAGCCCAATGTAGATACAGAGATACAATGAGAAGACAGGGTGAGAGAAAACCCAAAACCCCATGTCCAAAATGTAACCAAGGCTTTCACTGGGCCTCTAAATGTATATTGACCCAGAGGAATGAGAGGCAGGGCCCAGCTCTAAAGTATCAATCAAAGGACAGGTGGGGCATGATAGCAGCTGAGGTCACACCCAGAGAGACTTTAGAAATTCAGAACTCTGATGTCATCAACCAACAGAAAAGCAATCAGGATTACAGTTGGGAAGAATACAGGCCTTTTAAGACAACAAGACAATATCCAATGCAAACAACTCCAATGTAATTACCAGATGATGAGGAGAAATCCCAAAAGTGGTAAACAGAAGAGAATTAGATAGGTTAACTGCTTGGGGAAGAGGATCTGCTTATATTTCCACAGGTGGAAAAGGAATCAGATGGCTAACAATGAGACTGTCAAAAGAACTTTAAAATCTTCCGCTTTCAGTTCCTGAAAAATCAGCAAGAATCACTGGATTCCCTGAGATGAAAAATTGTTGATGAGACTTTTTGCAGTACTTCAGAGCTTACAGGAATTATTAGATTCCTGGCACATGAACTAATGGACAATGGATTCCTTATGGACTATTTCTAGGACTTATGGACATTTGTAAATTTTCAGGTCGATTTATGTTGTTACATTACTACTAGCCTGTGTTATATTACTATGTGCTTATGTATTTTAAGCAATTGCAAGAATCATTGGATTTCTTGAGATGAAAGATTGTTGATGAGACTTTTGCAGTAGTTAAATTTTCATGTTGATTCATGTTATTTGTTACATTACCACTAGCCTGTGTTATATTGCTATGTGCTTATGTAAATTATGTATAATGCCTCCCATATTGATGGATTTATGTATACCATGTATATCTGTTACAAAGTTCTGGCCCATATTGATGGACTAACTGCTAACTAATTAGAGTTGATCTAATCTTACAATCTATAGACAAATTTTTAAATGCTCTAAACTATTTTTAGAGAAATGCAAATTAAAATAACTCTGAAGTATCACTTCACACCTATTAGATTGCCTAATACTGAAAAAGAAAATGATAAAGTTGGAGCATGTGAGAAAATAAGGACACTAATGCACTGTTAGCAGAGTTGTGAACTGACTCAATCTTTCTGGAGAACAATTTGGAACTTCAACCAAAGAGCAATAAAACTGTGCATACCCTTTGACTTAGCAATAACACTACTAAGCCTATACCCCAAAGAGATCAAAACGATTCATCAAAGATTTTTTTGTGGTGGGAAATTATTGGAAACTGAGAGAATACTCATCAGTTGCAGAAAGGCGGGATGATAAAATGCAATTGTACTAAAAGAAATGGCAGCAAGATGGTGTCAGAAGAAACTGGAAAGACCTACATGAACTGATGCAAAGTGAAATATATAAAATTAGGAAAATATTGTACACAGTAAGAGCAATACTTACAATGTATGATGTACAATCATCAACTATTAATAATTTAGTTATTCTCAGCAATACAATGATCCAAGACAATTCTAAAGGACTTAAGAAAAATGCTATCCATCCTCAGAGAAAGAACTGATGAAGTCTAAATGCAGATTGAAAGATACTTTTTTACTTTATTATTCTTGGTTGGTTTCTTTTTTCCTTTGGTCTATAATTTCTTTTGCAAAATGACTAATATGAAATGTTTTGCATAATTGCATGTGTATAATATATATCAAAGTGTTCACTTTTTCAAGAAGTGGATAGGAGGAAGGGAAGAAGAGAATTTGGAACTTGAAATTTCTTTTAAAAGAATGTTTAAAAGTTTTGTTTACATGTAATTAAGAAAAAAAGTTTTACAAAAAAGAAGCATAACTTCCAGAAATGAGAGTCTATACTCTGTCCTAGCTGGACCACATCTAGAGTGTTGTGTTCATTTGGGACATTATAGTTTTGAAAGGATATTGAAAAACTGGAGAGTATCCAGAGGACACTAAATTAATTCTCATAATAACTCTATGAAGTAAGAAGCATATGTTTGTTATTATCCCAATTTTATACTTAGGAAAACTGAGATTCTGCTGAACAAAATGAGTCATGAGACTTGATCCCTGATCCCTGGACTACATAGCCAATTAATATTCTTTCTAGTGTATTCATTATTCTCTGTTAGATATAGAGAACATTTTATACTTGTGCAAAGCCATACTTTACAAAGGTGGTTATTTATAAATCTCTTCTGTAGGCCAGGACTTCTTAAACTTTTTCTACTTGCAACACTCTTTTGCCCAGAAATTTTTATGTGACCCTGAATTATAGATATATAAAATAAGTATACTAATCAAACATTTACAGATAAGAAATCATAATTTTGTAACCTTCATATTCAATTATGTGACCCCATATGGGATGAGACCCATAGTTTAAGAAGCTTTACTGTACACTAGGTTTGAGCTCTGAGTATCGTCAGATTGGTGAAACAACATTTACTCCCATTTGTCTTCTGCAGGTTTTTGATCAGATTATTTTCCAAAGAGGGGATATTCAGCAAGTCAATGTATATATCTTTAGTGTAAGACAGATTTTTAAAAGAGTTTCTATGACAGAAAAAATAAGTGAAATAATTTTGTCAATCTGACTACTCAAGGGATTCATACCAGTTATTGACATAGCTTAAATACTCTAGTCATTAAGAGCCCTATATGATGGGCACATTGTTCAGCAGAAGTCTTCAAAGAGATATTCTTTTTTCCCCCAAAGAAAATCAATTAACTAGTATTAATTAATTGCCTGCTATATGCTAGGCATTGTAGTAGATACTATACAGAAAGAGAATATATACTATTCTATAATATGGAATAATATAATAAAAGGAACATAAAGAGAAAAATGAAACAGTTCCTGACTTCAAGAGATTTACATTTCATTGGAGGGAAAGACACAATACATGCAAAAAAGATATATATATATATATATATCTTTTATATATATAAGTTTATACAAAACAATTATTTATAAATTGTGCGCAAAATAAATACAAAGTGATTGGGGGTAGGTAACGGCAGCAAAGGAACCAATTAGATGACTTGAAATAGGCCAGGAGAAATCTAAAGGGGAGAGAAAGGGACAGATACTAGAAATGTTGAAAAGATAAAGTGCATAAGACTTGGCAGCTTACTAGATATATGGGCTAAGGAAGAGTCAGTCACAGGTTGAGGGTGATTTCAAGACCCTTTGTAAATAGGGAGAATTTGGGGTGAAAGATAGAGTATACACTTAAAGGCAAATAAAAGAGGCAGAGAATATATAGTAGATAAATCCTACCTGCTGTTTACTCTCTCTCTCTCTCTCTCTCTCTCTCTCTCTCTCTCTCTCTCTCTCTCTCTCTCTCTCTCTTTCTCGATATAAACATCACCCATGACTTCTTGCATTTCAAGTATATCTATTTTGTAATTACATAAGGGAAAGAGAGCCAATTTGGACATTTTTGCTTGGGGGCTCTAAAACAAACAATTGTTTGTTTTGTGTTATGCCATGTTTGGGCTGTGTGTGTGTGTGTGTGTGTGTTAATGTCTATATTATACACACACACACAAACACACACACACACACACACACACGCACACACACGCACACGCACACGCACGCACACGTTTTCCAGTTTCAAAAGCCGTACCAAAAAGCAACAGTAGATGGCCTGCCTCTCATAGGAAGGGAAATCTCAACTTCAGCTCTGAGCACTTGATGAAAGGACAGGGGTCTAATATTTCCAAGGGAAATAGCATTAAACGTGTAAAAAACTGAAAAAGTCAGAGTCTTCCCTAGAACATGATGGGAGAATCAATAATTAAATAGAGGTTGACATATTTCTAGGATGTGCTGCTTTGCCATTTCAAAGTGATAATGAAAGCAGTGAAAGTTTGAACAGGGAAGTAAAGTTAAGTTAAAGTTCTAGAGATTCCTCCATTGTATGGGTTTCTCTGACTTTTGTTTTTTGTGTTTTTCATCTTGTTGAGGGTGAAAGTGCTAATAGGAAGATTCTTCTGCAGACAGGAAACATTTATGCAGAAATCAGAGGTGTGTGTGCTTTTCCTGCCTCACTGGAAAGTGGAAGGACCAGAAAGGCCAGGAATTTTCCATTGCATAATCTGTTTTTAACATCATTTTCATTTTCACTTTCCCCATTTCCATTTGCAGTTTCAATGACACAAACTAGAAGTGGAGTTCTGTTAAGAGTGGGACAGTCAACTTGGGTTGGATTTTGAAAATCTCTAAACTTTATATATAGTCTTCTAATTTGCAATTATCCAGCAGTATTCTAATAATATCTTCAATAGAGTTCAAAGATTAAAAAATTTTTTCTGGTTTTCCTAAAAGTGTAATTTTAAACTGCTAAATCAACAAAAAATAAATTTTTGCTTCTCATAAGTCAATTCAATAAATATTTGTTAAGGTTTTAATATGTGACAGGCACTAGATATAGAAAAATTAAAAACAACCTGCTTTCAATAATATTAATATTTAACAAGGAAGATAAAACGTGAGCCTTAAAACAAACTGGAATGAGGGGATTGCAAAAGGAGAGGTAGAAAAGAAAGGCATAAAAAGGTGTGGGGAATTGGTTCATTTTTAGCTGATGGGATCAGAGAAGTCTTCAGAGAGTCTTGAGAAGGAAAGGATGAATGTAGGGGAGTCATGGGGGCTAAAGTAGGCAAAAAGAGATAAAACTTTGGGTAAGTCATGTAGTTTCCCTGAGCCTTAATTTTCTCAGTGGTAAAAATACAGGCATTGGATTTGATGATCTCTCAGTTTCCTTCAAACTTTAAGTGCTATGCTCATAATGGAGCTAGTTGACTGGAATGTAAAGCATATAATGAAAGTATTGTGAAATAAGTATAGAAAACTAAGAAGTCCTTAATTTTTGAGTTTTACTATAAATTTAATGCTGGAATCAAATTTAAAAATTACTGAAGTTCATAGATGCCAAGAGAAGTCAGTGTATCAATAAAAAGGCTGGTTAATGGGTTCTGATGCTGTTAGAGAAATCAAGTAGGATGAGGAAGTCATTGGATCAGGAAATCAGGAAGTCATTAGTGATTTCAGTAATCATTAAAAGGATCTTTGTTTAATTTGGTTCCGTGTATAAAGACATTTAATGGTCCAATTCTGCTATTGGACAAACTAAGATGAAGTGACTTGTCCCAAATCATTCAATGAGAGAAATAGAACTAAACTGATTCTTACAACTTCCATTCTCAAGCCCTATCCAGATGGCATTACTCCCTATTAGTGTCTTGATTGACATCAATAGTAAGTCTTATTTATTGTTTTATGTCTGTGCTCTAACTCAAGTTCATGTCTCCTCCAAAATTTGTCCTGCATTCTTGACCAAGTCTAAAGTTATGAGACCAAAAAAACTAAGAATCAGTCAAAAAAAAGAGTAGCTTTCTTGAGTAATGTAGGCAATTAATTCTGATGGATATTTCTGTAATGTATAAGAACTGAATTTGTAATTCTTAGTCTTAGATGGGACAGTGTTAGAAAAATGAACCTTTAGTTTGTTGGGAAAGTAATATAAGCATAGTGTGTGTGTGTGGGGGGGTATAGAACTCCATTGTATTTAAGTTTAATTTTTAAATGTTAATTTCATTCTTGAAATTAGTGTTGCAAATGTAGCAAGATTATGTCCACTTTCCCTATAATAATTATATTTATAGAACTTCAAAGTTTGAAAAGTTTTCTTTATACCAATCTAATGAGGAGAATTTTAGAAATATTGAATTCTACATATAACAAAACAAAGGTCCTGAAAGGTTAAGTGATTTGCCCATAACTAATAAGTATCTGAAGCAGAATTCAAACCCAAGTATCCTGAATCTAGATTCAGCCTTCTATCTGCCACATTACTCTGTGATAGGCAAGCAAATTTTTCTTCAGCCCCTTACCTGAAATCCGTGTTAGAAAGATTAAGAAAGGGGGATGCCTTTAGGATGCAGAATAAAAAGAAAAAAAAAAACAGTAGTGATGACATTCTAAACTATAGATCCAGAGCTAGAAGAAACACTAGATGTAATGTAACCTAATATTATGATTTCACAGATTTAAAAAAGGTAGGTTTAGTAGAATTAATGGATTCACTTAAGGTCACATATTTGAATGCAGTATGGGTAGCTAAATTGTGCAATGGATAGAGCACTGAGCCTGGAGTCAGAAAAATCATCATAAGTTGAAATCCAGCCTCAGACATGGAGTAGCTGTGTGGCCAAATCACTTAATTCTACTTGCCTCAATTTCACTTTCCATCAAATAATCTGGAGAAGGAAATGGCACACCACTCCAGTATCTTTGCCAAAAAACAAACAAACAAACCAAATGGGGTTACAAAGAGTGAAAGAAGCCTCAAAGAATTGAACAACTTCTAATAATAAATCTAGCACTCTTTCACAATCTTAGACAATAATAATAATAATAATGTTCCATAAGAAATTAATATTGATGGTCATGGTAATGTAAGCATTCTAGAATAATAGCATCTTAATGGTACCTATTATGATAAGCATTTTGTAAATATTATCTCATCTGATCCTCTCAACAACCTTGTAAAGTAGGCATTATTATGCCCATCTTATAGTTGAGAAAACTGAGTCAATCAAAGGTATCACTTGCTCAAGGTCACACAACTGGAAAGTGTCTGGGATCCAATTTGAACTCTGATTTTCCTATCTCTAGGCTAAACTTTCCTTCCACAGAACCAAGTAGTTACCTTTATTCTGTCTGAAAGGGATTAAGCTATGCTTTATTTAAACAACAAGGATTTAAACCTTGTTGAAGGGAGTTCTTCCTTATATTTAGGGATTTAGGATACTTTGAGTGCCTCTAAATTCTCTGGGTAATTTGTCCTTTCCAAAATTATACTTATCTCAGCAATAACAAGATCACACCTGACAACATCCATGTATTATATGCACTCCACAAGTGAAATCAAAATGACTTTGAGTTATTTAAAATTTTCAGCTCTTTATACTTGAGAGCCACAACCCTCATCTCTATAGGAAAGACCTCCTGGGGCCTTTGTGGGGAGTCACCTCAGCCAGTTGCCATTTTTTCCCAGTAACTGAATCAGTGTAATCTTTTCCTAGGTGCAGCAACAAAAGGATGGGCTCCAAACTCAATCAGTACCTACAATTGAATCTTGGGAGTTGGAGGGTGGGAGGTGAAGGAAGGTAAAGAAAATTCTAGGGCTCCCTTTCAATTTGCTTTTTTTTTTTTTCTTTTAAACTTTTCATCTTCCCCAGAGGCAGGTAGGCCACTTTATGCAGATTACATGGACTGCTTTTAGAACTCTTAAAAACTCCAGGAGAGGGGTGGAGCCAGCTCCTACCACCACAGACACCAATGTTTGAGGGAGAAGAGCCTCAAATTAAGGGAGAAGGAAATCTTGTAGACCACACTTTACTTGAATGGACTTTTAGAAAATCTGCAATTGCAACAAATTGCAATTTTTTTTATAGCCCTAAAGCTTGATTCTTGCTTATTCGAAGCCTTAATCCTGGACGTTGTTATAATTCCTGTTTTTGACCATGCTTCAATGTGAGACTATATTTGGCCTCTGGCGCTTTTAGCTTTATAACTTGTTGGTCCTGTTCTGGATCTTAACTCATTAACACTGAATGTCTTAATACTATCAACAAAGTGATTTCTTGATTACCCTTCGTTTCCCTGCTCCTCAAACTAGATGGGGTTCAACCAACCTCATGGTCCTCATTTAGTTTCACTTGTTTTGGGCTCTTGACATGGAATTTATCAAAGGATTGACCCATAGGAAAATGAGTGGATGGATGGATGGATGAATACCTGAATGAACATATAAAGGAATAATGACTTATTGCTCTGTGCCAGCCCTGGGGATACAAATCCTGAAGGAGCTTACTTTCTAAAAATAAAAGACAAAACAGAAAGAGAGTTATAGCAAGGAAATGACTTTTCTTTTGTTTATTTTTATATTTTTTATTTCTTACTTAATATTTTCTTACAGTTCCATGTAAACAATTTTAACATTTGTTTTTTTTAAACTTTTTTCTCCCTTCTTTCCTCCTATCACATCCCCACCATTGAGAAGATACATGTGAAGTAATGCAAAATATTTTTATAAAAGTCATTCTATGAAAGAAAATATAAATTTCCCTCTGTTCCCCCCTCAAAAAAAAACCCACAAGAAAAATAAAGCATGCTTCAATCTGTATTCAGACACAATCAGTTCTTTCTCTGGGTATGGACAGCATTTTTCATCATAAATCCTTTAGAATTGTCTTGGATTATTGTATTGCTGAGAATAGCAAAGTCATTCACAGCTGATTATCCTACATTATTATTGCTACTTTGTGACAATAAATTTCACTTTGCATGAGCTCATGGAAGTCTTTCTAGGGTTTTCTGAGGTTATTCTGTTCATCATTTCTTATATGACAATAGTATTCCATCATAATCACATACCACAATTTATTCAGCCATTCCCCAGTTGATGGGCAGCCCCTCAATTTCCAATTCTTTGCCCTGCGAAAAGAGCTGCTATAAATATTTTTGTACATACCAGTCCTTTTTCTTTCTTTCTTTCTTTTTTTAAAATCTCTTTAGTGTACATAACTGTTAGGTCAAAAGGTATGCAGGATTTTATAGCCCTTTGGGCATGATTCTAAATTGTTCTACAGAATGGTTGAATCAGTTCACAATTCCAGCAAAAATGCATTAAAGTCTCATCTTTGTCACATTCCCTCCAACATTTACTATTTTCCTTTTCTGTCTTATTAGCTAATCTAATAAGTATGAGGTAATAACTTAGAATTGTTTTAATTTGCATTGTCCAATAAATACCGAAAGTACTTTTTTTTTATATGGCTAAAAAAACTTGATTACTTTATCTGCAAAATGTTCATATCTTTTGATCATTTATCAATTGTGGAATGATTTATTTTTTATAAATTTGACTCCGTTTCCTATATGTTTGGGAAATGAGACCTTTATCTGAGAATCTTGCTTCAAAATTATTTTCACAATTATTATTGCTTACTGTATTTTCCCCCATTTATTCTTTCTCTCCTTTCACCCCATCCCTCTTCAAAAGTGTTTTGCTTCTCACTACCCCCTCTCTCAATATGCCTTTCATTGTATCACCCTCCCCCCTTTTTGTATCAGGGAAAAGAGTTTTGTTTTAAAAATTCAGGGATTAGGAACAGAACCTGAGGGCAGTAAATTGTTCCATCTTTTTTCAGTAGTCAGGTCAGTGTTGATTTCATTACTATTCCCAGAACAAGAAGTCAAAACCAGGAAACCAGAACTTTGACTCAACTGGTCAGTTTATACAAATACTTAAAATGATAGATTCTGAAACATTGAATACCCATTTATAATAAAATCATATTTTTAAAGAGACTGAATCAGGTTCATAACTCAGAATGTATAACACTTTTCTAACTTTTCAGCATTGCCTTCTTTTATAGTTGTGTCCTGTGTCTATTTTATAGGCGCATTAGTAAAAGAATAAACAATGAGAATAAATGACTCTTTTCCTTTTTTATCCCAAATTAGACATAAACAGAAAAGGGATCTATTTCAAAGCTCAGCATAATGCCCAACATGTAATGAAACAGACTTTATCATGAGAAACTATTGAAATAATAATAATTAATATTTATATAGCATTTAAAAAATTTGAATGCACTTTATATATGTAAGGTCATTTGATTCTCATAGAATCCTATGAGATAGTTAAAATACTCAGGACCATAAAGACAAACAGAATAATTCCATTAAATTATGCAATATTCAGGATGCCTCTGAAACAGAGACAGAAGTACTTCCTGAGAAAGCATAATGCCATGGTGAGGTCACTGAATTCAGAATCAGAAAAACCTGAATTCGGACTTCTTCATACACTGACTACCATAAGCAAGTCATTTAACCTTTCTACACCTCAGTTTCCCCATCTGTAAAATGATAGGTTTGGACATGATAATCTCCAGTATCCCTTTCAGGTCTAAATTGATGATGCTATGAATGATGGCTTTCACAGCCTTCTTTTCAGTAGCCCGCACCAATTTCTATGTCACCAATTGAGCAATTTCCACCCTCTGAGAGAAAAACAAATATCTCATGAAAGTGGGGCAAAAAAGTAGGGTAGCATGTAAATTTAGAGTAAAGCTGAAAAAATGAGATTGGTATGAGCTCAGGTCCTCTGAATTGCAGAAGCAAAAAAATAAATAAATAAAAATCCAGAAATAACCTATTCCTGATTGTGGAAGAAGGGAAGGATGAAGAGAATAAGCATTTGTCAAACACCTACTATGTGCCAGGCACTATGCTAAGTGCTTTACAAATATTATTTCATTGATTGAAAAACTAAGAAGTTCTTCTTGCTTATCTTTGACCCTTACCAAAGAAGAAAAAGGAGAAAAAGGAGAAGATTGATCCAGTAAAAGTTGAAGTTCACTAAAAGGACTCCAGGGATTTTTCCCCAATGAATTTGAGAGTTTTTCAAATATACTTGAGTAAATATCTGGAAGACCTGAATCAAATCCTATCTTAGACATTTACAAGCGTTATAACTTCATGCAAATCACTTAACTACTCTCTGTCTTAGTTTCTTCAGGTATAAAATGGCAAAAATAATAGTACTTGCCTCATAGATTTGTTGTATTATCAAACAAGATAATTGTAAAATGCTTTGGAAATCTTAAAACTAGCTATTATTATTTGTAATGTTGTAGTGGTAGTACTACTAAGTAGGAGGTAGAAATACAGATTTGAAAATGAGTCCCAGAAGTGATAAAAATCTTGGAAAATAGTTTGCTGACTGAGAGAAGTATGTAAAAAGAGAAGACTGTTTCTATCTCCATCTCTCTCATTGCTGGAAGGCACCAATATGAAAACTATACTAAATAAACGATGTCCTAGAATGCACCAAATGATCTGCTTTGTATAATGGGCTCTGCTTTATTACTTTTAAGAGGTACAGATTTCCTCATGTAATTCTTAGATCACCTCCTTTAGTTTCTAATTGAAACACTTTTCAAGGGGGAAAGAAAGCTTGTATGCATTTAAATTTATTCATTATATTCTTTATTATTAGCCATCTTCTATTTCTTTTTTCCCCATTAACTGATTGTCTTTTTTTTCCCAAGGGGAAAAAAAAGCAGATATTGCTTTAGAAATATACACTGCCAGAATTTTTAATGAAAGAAAGGAAGTTTAGTGTCTGCAGGGTGATAAGATTATGTGGGAGGGATATTTTGCATGGCTTCAAAGAGCCTTATTTTTTTTTTTTTTTTTGCTGTAGCATTGTTAGTACTGTCTTCTTAATGAGAGAGAGAAGGAGTGGGAGAGAGAGAGAGAGAGAGAGAGAGAGAGAGAGAGAGAGAGAGAGAGAGAGAGAAAGAGAGGAAGGGAGAGGAGGAGGGAAGGAGGGAGGGAGAGAGAGAAAAACTTTCCCTTTTGCAAACTCCTGTGGAAGAAATTAAACATACATGGCTGCGTATGAAATTTCATCAAGTACCTTTTGAGAAGTTACAAAACTCATGATGAAATAACAGCTTCTTTAAACACAATGTGTTCACCATCTTTGTCTTCAGTTTAGGCAGTTAGGAGGCCCCAGGCATCAGCACATCAGCTTTCCATCCTGTACCTTCCCATGCTGTGAGCAAATAAGAGGGGGGGGGGGGGAGATTTACACTAGAAGCTTCATGTCTAGGTTCTGAGAGAGGGACATTTCTCCACTCTGTCATGCTGAACAATCAACTCTGATGCTCAAATCCTGTGCTTTCACCTGTTTGTCAAAAGCCTTTTGTTTTAAAATTTGAGTTCCCTAGGTCTTTGAGGAGCCATGTGGGCTGAATCCAAAAGCCAGCATTTCTGCCTGCCAGGGATAGTTTTTTTCTTCTTCCTTTTCATAGCAAAGATTGACTTCTGGATTATAGAAACAAAAATAAGATCAGAACTATCTTTTAAACGTTAATTGATCAACTTATGACTTACTATTGATTAACCTTTTCTAAAGTATATTAGCTTCTATTCATAACTGAGGTAACTTAGCTAAACAATTTTAATTATGGCATATATCCATTTGACTTGTTCAATGTCACTTTCACAATCCAATCTTTTACCTTATGTGAGTTATAAAATATCATCATTGTGGAAAAACAGTTATTAGGCATCACACAGAGAGATACCTAGACATAGTCCTGGCTAATTGAGAAATCTCAGGCTAGGAACAGCAATGATGAAGTGTTTTGAAATTAAACTTTTACTTCCTAGTGACATGTATTGTACTATTTGCTAAGTGTTTAATTTTTTTTTCATTCAGTTCTCCCCAGCTAAAAAAACTAAAAAAGTCCCTAGAAGATAAAAAACACATTTTATGCTTAGTGTATTTTATATAGGAGGTACTCAGCAAATGTGTTCACTGATTGACTATATGAGATAAGAAGACAGAGGAAAAGCATAACAAACCAATATACAAATTGATAGCAAATACACACACACACACACACACACACACACACACACACACACACACACATATAGTCAGCAAAATGGCAGGCAGGCCTGTAAAAGGGAACAAATAAAGATTTGTCAAATTAAAGAAGCAACGTAGCTACATGGATTAATAGTCACTAATATCTCCTTGGTTGCTTTTTAAATTTTTTTTTCTTTTATCTAAAATGTTTTATTCATTTTAAACTTAAATACAAAAGGGGGGAAGAACATTTTCATGTATACAGCAGAAAATAAAGAGAAGATTCAATATAAAACCATGAATTTCCATTTTAGATTGTTTATAGTTTTTAAAAACTAATGTAGTAAATGCTACACTTTGTTTTCAATGCTACCCAGCTTTTCTGTGCTTTCTTCTAAATTTTCTTTTGTTCTCTATGCACTTTATATTTTTTCCTGTCTCCCCACCACACTCTAGAAAAGGCTACAACTAAATATGAATGCACAAACATATGCATGTATGTGTATACAGACACATATAAACCATATTATAGTTGCTTTTTTTAAAAAAGAGCTCAGAAATCTTTGTTTCCTTAAAATTGTGTTACTTCTAGAATAGATTTCTTCTATTTGTATTTTATTGAGTCTTGCTACTCTTTCTAATATCTTAAATGTCATTGGTGTTTACCCACATGGTATGTTAGGTGATGAGAGAAAAAAAATTGCAAAGAATAACAATCCTTATTCACCTAATATTACACTTAGAAAGTTCCTACCTGCTAGTTTGCATTTGGATCACACAGAATGTAAATGGCTCCATTTTCCTATTTTGTGTTTTGATTCATAATGGAACACGGGCATCCATGTCATTAGTAAGTGCATTTTGGGGGTGGAGAGTAAAGTAAGAATACAGCTCAAAAGATATTTGAAAGAAGAGCCAAAGGAATTTTATATTTTCTACAGTTGCAGGAGAAGTAGGCTGTTCAGCTCTTTTCTGTTTGGCCCAGACTTTGTGGACAGAGTGGAATTACAGAAGCAATTTTATTATGGGAGAAGCTAAAGAGAAGTAAACAAGCACAGGTTCTGATCTGAAAAATATTCAAAGGCAGTAGTGGAATAGACCTATAATGGAGATATCAAATTTGTGTGCCTGAGTCAAGAGTAGGGCTACTGACTTGGGAGAAGGGGAAATGAGGTCATCTAGACCATTCTGTAAAAGGTTTTAAAGCAAAATATGATTGACCCTGCTGATTGTGCTAGGGAAGTTGGTTGTGGGGAAAGGCTGTAACAGAAAAATGAGCAATTTCGTCTTCATAGTGTTTGCCATTCTGCTCCAGATTATCTCAGTTGGTCAACTCCTGCACTCCAGAACACTTGCTTGACTCATGCCAAGAACACTTGCTTAATTATTTAATGTTCTTATTTAAATTTTCTTTTAAAAAATATAAGAACATAATTTCAAAAATAAGCTATAAACAAGCCAGAAAAATTGACTATGGACATTTAATTTTAAGAATGAAAATCGCCTGAGAAATAAAATCTACAATAAAATCTTTATCAATTCAGATTTCACTCATTCAGAGAGAAATCTACAGTAAATAGATCAGGGTTGTGGTTTCTTAATAAGATCAATGAAGAAAAGGATTATTAAGAAAGTGAATATCATAATCTAGATTGTAAAAGAAATGTTTGCTCACTTAGTAATAAAAGGTTTGCATTTCTATCACTATTTGCAGTTTTCCAAATTCTTTCATATACTAATATATGTTATACAAACTAACACTTATTTCATGTCTCCAAAAAAAGGGTCTTATTGGCCCTGTTTTAAAGATAAAAGTGAAATTCAGAAAAATTAGATAATTTGCAAAAAACCTTAATGTTAGTAAATACATTACTAACATCAGTAGAACTGAGACCTCATCTTATGACATTTTTAAAATTCTGTGCACTTTCTCCTTAGAAATAGAAAACTTGAAACAATATAGTATAATTTAAACTATACTTGAAATCAGGAACACCGGAGTTAGATTTCATTTTAGTGGTTTACTAGCTGTGTGACTCTAGGCAATTCAGTTAACTTCTCTGGGCCCCAGGCTCTCATCTGTAAATTAAGGGGATTGGACTTTATGGCTACCAAATTTCTTTTGTGTTCTAAATTTGCAATACTATGAAATGTCCACTTTGCCAATTGCTGTATGACCATAGGTAAGTCATTTAACCTTTTCAATATTTGACCTAAAACCACTATAGAAATATTAATTGCTATTTTTTTCTTGGATAAGTGATTTCATTGGAATAGAGAACTTCCAATGAGAAAATTTCCTCTATCATTTTAGATCAGTAATGATTTTTCTACTTGTGGTCTTACAAAATTGCCTGAGTTCTTCCAGGTTGAATGCTGTAACTTGCTAAGGGTCACACAACCAGAATGTGTTAGAAGGGTCCTTAAACGTAGGTTATCCTGATGCTGAGACCAGCTTTCCATCTACTATATCAATTTCTCTCTCTAGTTATTATTTTTAGAAAAGGGGATGGAACTGTGATTTCATTGGAAATATGGAATTCCCTGAATAAGGAAATTCCTTTTTTGAATACAAATCATTACCTCCTATGCAACTTAGAGAGCTACAAGGTAGTTTTAAAGTTTCCTAGAGCTCTGATAGATTAAGTATCTTAAGCAAAGGGGAGGGAATAAATAAATAGTAAATAATATATAGAATATTTGAGGTTAAATTTGAACCCAATTCTTCCTGAATTTGAGGCCAACTCGCTATTAATTAAACCACTCCATTATTATTAATAATTTATTTTAAAAATATCTAGCTATATATGTACAAAGTTAATGTGAAGTTTAGACCAATATTTGATATTCAAATGATAAATCTATCTCATCTATACATTAAAGATCTCTAAAGTTTTTTTCAAAGCAACCCTTTAGGTTCTCTTGTTTTAATTATTATTAGCAGTAATAATAATAACCAATATTAATGTTATCAGTACTATTAACAGTTATTTAGTTATTACTCATCATGTTCATAAGATTTTATCAGTATAAAAGAGCAAAAGACTATCTTTTACACAGAAAAATTGAGATTCTAAGAGATTTCCTGATTTCCTGAAGGTCATATTGTTAGTAAGTGGCAGAGCTGGAATTTAGACTGATCTTCTGACTCTAATACCAACATTATACTGAACTTAATAGAAGCAATCAACTTAATTTTTTTTAATCTATTACTTTCTCAAGTATACAAAATGGAGGGCTTTGACTGAGCTGACAATTTTGAGGGTAATGAGGGATCAATTATCAAGAAACCTGGAAAAAGGAAGGATTACTAACACTTGAAACAATCATAGATGGCCACCCTTTCCTCCACTACTGATGGTTAGATGTCCAAACTAGACAACATAGACCAAAGTTGAGAGGAGCTGTCATTTGGTCCTAAAATCCCTTTACATCTGCTTCTTCATCTTTATCTCAGTAATTTTTCATTCAATTGTCACTCACATGACACCTTTCCTCCTTTTTCTTTGTGAAACTGTATTAAGACAACAGTACAATTGCCTCTAAAATATCTACCCAATTGTTTCACTCATCATCCCTATGACTTTCAAGACCAAAACACCCTTTCCTGCCTATCACTCCATTATATGTATTGTCTCTATGACAGTAAAAAAAGCCTTGATTTTTCAATTTGCATTCTCAGAATTTGATACAAGTTTTGAAAAAAAAATAAGTGCTTAATAAAAATCATCTTCATTCTATCATTCTTTTCTTCATGTTCATTATAGCAGCTTGAGTGATGCAGTATGGTATAGTAATTAGAGAATCAGCAGAACCTTGGCTTAAATTTCACTTATCAGTTGTATGACTCTTGGAAAGTCACTTAATCTCTCTATAATACCCTGCGATTTAAAAAAAAAGTATTAATAACTATACACATAATTTCCCATCTCAATAAAATCTTTAAGAGAATAATATTCCTTGATGAAAGCATAAGAAAGGGATACATTTTTAGAAACAATATCAATAGTAGATCATATCTTTATAGCCACACAATTGATTGAAAATTACGAAGAATATATGATCCAACTATACTTGTTATTTGTTTACTTAAAAAAAAAAACCACTTGATTCAGTAGAACAAAATTTTGACTTGGAGATTCTCCTTCACAAATGAGTCTTCTATGCATGTTAAAAATTTTACAAGACTCTTTGGGGGGCCACCCTCAAACCTGCACTCCCTTCACCTCACCTTTGTTATAATACAGTTATATAATCTGCTCTAACCGATTTTCAGTTTTTCTCTTCTTCTATCCATCCTATACATCATTTCAGACTAATCTTTAAAAAAAAATAAAATTTGCAGTGGTGGTCTTTTGATTTTGCTTCTCTCACTGTTAAACTCTTTGCTTGGCTCTCAAGTCCCTTCAGAAGCTGACCCCAGACTCTCTCTCCAAACTCTAGGGAAATCACTGAACTCAAAAATAGAAAATTTGTATTCAAAGAAAATTGGACAAGATCTCTGAAGTTTCTTGCAATTCTGAATCTCTAATTCTATTATTCTTCCCCAATAAAAACCTTCACCTACTATCATCCAACAAATAGAGTCTGCTCATTTCTTCCCCAGTGGCTTCACTCTATATCCCTCAATAAGGTGTCCTCATTTTCCTTCTTAACTATTCAAATTTTGTCCATCTCTCTAGATCCTACTCAAATTTTATACTCTTATGATGACTTCTCTCACTATTTCAGCTGTCACTAGTTTTTCTCCTGTAATATAGTAGAGTGCATAAGACAAACCATAAATAAAATAATACAAAACAAAATCAACAAGCCTTATTAAGTGCTTATTAAATAGCTAGCATAGTAACATAGAAAAAAAAAAAGACAAGGTGCCAAGATCTGAAGAAAGGAAGCTATGTAGCTGATACTTCTCTGTTATACCCTCTGCCCTTATCCTGACGCCACCTGAAATATTTTCACACCTAAATGTCCCTTGCTTAGAGGCAGTAGATATAGAGACCCAATAAATAACTTGTTAATCCTGGTTCAAATTTCATGCCAGGCATTGACTACCGTGTGATCTTGGGCATAGTATGTTTCTTCATCTGTAAAATGGAGATGATGATGGCGATAGTAGCAACATCTACCTCTTAAGGTTGCTCTTAGGATCAAATGAGGTAATTTATGTATAAGTTAGTAAACCTTAAAGTATTATGTAAAGACAAGCTATTTGGAGAAGAAAACTGAACTTAGTATCACATTATACCATTCTAACACAATCCTTTCTTTGTACCTTATAAAACTTAGTATTTTTTTAAACAAGAGGAAGTATGACCACGCAATAAAAAGGCACTAAGCCAGATGTCAAGAGAAGTGGGTTCTGGTTCTGAGTAGTTTTAAGTAAGTCATCTGACCCTTTTGGTTTGTGTTTAGTTCATACATAATATGGAAAGGTTAAACTAAATGGTGTCTAAATTTCCTATCAGCTCCAAAAAGCCTGTGATTCTTTGGCACATAGACAGTTGAATATACCTACAATTGGAGAGAAAAGAGATTATTTTATATTTCTCAGTTGAGTCTTATTTAGCTGGTTAAAAACGAAATGTTTCTTCACTATAAATCTAAAAGGTGACCTCTCCCTTCCTCTTGGATCCTAGAAGGAGGATGACTATAAGAAAAAATCACAGATCAGTGATTTAAAAGTTTAAGAACCTCTGTCTGGTCTCTGTGGCTTCCCAGCAACCATAGATTCCATGAAGGTACACCTTCATACCATAAGAAGAATGAGTAGAGACCAGTCCAAAGAAACATATTTTGTGATGGAAATTGAAGGTATTACTTAAACAAAGAACAAGAAAGGAAATGAGAAAGGACACTTCTAGGTGTGAGGTTTGTCAGCTTTTTTTTTTTCCTAAGAAGGCACTCCAATTTTCAGTGAGTGCAACATGCTTAGCTCCAATGTAAAAGCAAAACTCATCATGAAACTGGAGCCCAAATCATCACTGCATGAGCAATTTCATAGAATAACAACGGACTTGAGCTGGTTTATGACAGAATGACAAAAAGGAAGCAAAAATGAACAGTTAAAAACATCCACAGCCTAAACAAGCCTGGTCTAACAAATTCTGTTTTTACAACACTTTAAAGTCTATTGACCTTTTTCCTTAGAGAAACTCTAGGAGGTTAAGTAATGCCAGTATTATTATCCCCAATTTTGTTGCTTTTGTTCAGTCATGACTACTCTTTGTGACCCCATCTAGGATTTTCTTGATAAAGATATTGACATGGTTTGGCATTTCCTTCTCTGGATCATTTGACAAGCGAGAAAACTGAAGCAAAGAGGGTTAAATGACTTGCCTAGAGTCATACTGCAATTAAGTGGACTCCAGGCCCAGCGCTCTATCCATTGAAACTGGGATTTAGAGAGGTTCACTAAATTAGCCAGGAGTAATGTGGCTACAAGTTGGACTGGAGGGAGAGTTGGATTTCACATTTAATAGGTCTGGATTTGAATAGGGGTTCTTATTAAGAATTTGACCTTTAGCAATTCACTTAACTCCTCTTAAATCTCAATGTCCTCTGTAAATAAGAAGTTGGGATTAGATTATCTCTGAGGTCCTTTCTCGTTCTGATCCTATGATACTCAGAATGACACAGGATTCAGACTCTGACTCACTATGAGGCCTTTCTCTCCTCTCAGAAGACTGAAGTCTGAAGATCAGATAGTTTGAAGATTTATTCACAAATGTGAGTTGAAGTGGAAATATGAATCCAACTGTGAGTTTTCTACCAGTTGATTTTGAAACTAAATATACTTAAATATAGGGTATTTTTCTTAGTAATTTGTTGTGTATTATCAGGTATTTACATAATTGCTCTAATTATGCTAGCTAGAGCTGTTCTTGTAAATATGTTAAAGATCACTGAAACATGTAATTATGTCCTTAAATCATTAATTAAAATGTATCAGCTGGTGTAATTACTGTAAATATGTCTGGAGATGTCATTAGTCTATGTAATGAAGACACAGAATTCTTTATTAAATTACAATAAGGAATGTTGTGTGTTGATTCACAGTACTACATGGTTTTTAAAATTTTCCTTTCAGCATAGCCAAAAATACCCTTAGATTCCTATTTTGTGGTTATGTTCATATTAAATATTTGTCTTGTTTTGTTTTTCAAAAGACAAGGAGGTCTGTTTTCCTGGTGGTACCTGATAGCACTATCATCAAAGATTTTCCAGAGTCCCTGGCCTGAAACTTTTTACCTAGATTAAAAATATATATATTTTTGACTAACTCTAAGAAAAATTATGATGTAAGAGAATAAGAGTAGTACAGAGGGACCACTGCTCCTGGATTCTAGTCCAGGCTTTATCACTTACCAGTTGCATAATCTTAGACAAATCACTTCACATTTTTCCAGGTCTTCCTTTTCTCATTTTTAAAGAAGGAATTTGATTAGAGGACAGCTAAAGTCCATTGCAACTCTTTCTACCTTTAAAACTTTATATTTATTTTGCTACTCCTAGACTCTCTATTAAGATGTTTCTCTGCTTTTTGGGTCCTAGAATCCCCTAGATGCCAATCTCATTCCTTAAGGCTTTTTTTTTTTTTAAGCTAGACTTTTTAAGAAGACTAGTGATTTTCTAAGAGACCTGTTCCAGAGATATTTGCAAGTTAATAGGAGAATCTTGAAAAGGGAAACTCCTTTCATGCCCAAAGGAGGTGAACATTGAATTATAGATACTCACCTCCAAAGGCCAGGCCTGCAGGCAGTACTAAGGATTACTTCCTGTCTTCTTTCATAAAAGTGCCAGTGCTTAGTCAAGTAAAAAGGAAATTGTTTTGCTAGGGAGATGCCAAAAGGTGGCCCCTGAAGCCTTGATTGGCTGAGTGTGTGATGGTTATAAGGAAAAAGATACCCAGGACTGAAAAGACTAGGGGATCCCCAAGGCTACACACAGGAAACCCCCCTCCTTCAGAAAATAACAAACAGAGAAAGCTTTCAGTTCTTCAAGTGCAAAAAATAAAAGCTTGTGACTCGAATTCTGTTTCTTTTTATTTCAGCATTAATGTCAAGAGAATGGAAAACTGAAGAATTTTCTTTGAACTTTGTTCTTGGGTCCAAATCTCACACAACAAATTTGGACCTTAAATTGGAATCTAATGTTAGTATCTTAAAAGGTCTAATTTTTTAAAATAAGTTCCTAAACTTAAAAGAAAATAAGTCCATGAACTTAATGTTAGCAATCAGAACCAAACTACTGAATGCAGTTTTAAACTTTTACATTCGAAAGATATCCACACTTGATAAGTTATTATGCTAAGTTACTTTTAATGTTAGCGCTGTTGCCTTCAATAGATATTTCAACTATGACATTTTGTTTAGAAGACATTTCTTCTTTAAACATCAGTCTCAGGCAGCAAGAGATGTGTATCATAATCTGAATTAACCTTGTTTGATTCAGGAAAAATTATTTTGCAATACTGCGGTTTTCAGAATCATTGGAAATATAAAATGGACCTAGGAGCAGTAAGAGAAGCTGGTGATGATATACACTACCATATCCTGTATGAATTTGAACATTACATTAATTTTTTTTAAAATTCACAAATATTATTGCTTGCTATGTTTTCCTCCCATTAGTAGATTGAGAATGCCTTTGATCACTACTTCCCACAAATGGATTTTCACACATAGGAACAAAATATGCCTTTAATCTGTTATTAATATATCATGTATTGAATTGACAAGCTTTCAACTGATTCAAGGTATAGTACTCCCTTTGGAGTGTTGCACAATTAGCATGTTGTCAAATGACATCTCTCTCAGAGAGGCAAAAGAATCTCAAATGGGATTGTCAGTAGAAGTCCAAGACCAGTAAAACAGGGGAATGCTATAAGGGCATAAATATCTGCATCATGGTAAGGTGTGCAACAAACTTCCAAATTATCCTTTTGGACAAGAAGAAGAGCTGATTATTTAATGAATCATAGTATTATAGATTAAGATTTAGAACTATAAAAGCACTAAGAGATTTGTCAGGTTCAACCCCTTCATTTTACAGATGAGGAAATAGACCCAGAGAAGTTAAAATGATTTGTCTCGCTTCACACAGTATCTGAGGAAGAACCTCAACTCAGGTCTTCTTGACTACAACTCCAGCATTTTATCTTCTATCCAACTGGTTATTTTTAATGATTAGTAAAATTAGATGGATTTTGAACTGGTTGAATGATTGAATCCCCATTAATTAATGGAGCAATATCAACTTGGATGGAAATCAGAAGATTTTAGATCTGGAAGGAACCTTAGAAGATAATCTAAACCAAACATTATTTTATAGTCAAGAAACCTAAGGCCCAGAGAGATTAAGTGACTTAAGATCATACCAGAAATAAGCAGTACAGACTAGATTTGAACTCATTTCGTCCTATCCCAAATCAAGATTCTTTCTACCTCCTAATGGAGTGACCCTGGTCTCTTTCCTTGGCTCTGCTCCATTAAACATTTGTGTGTGGAAAATTTGTGTATAACTTGAAATTAGAAGGTTTAATTAATGTTTCAAATGACAGAATTGCTGATTCAAAATATCTAGATAGGTTAGGATAATGAATTGAATCTAACAAGATTAAATTTAATAGGGAGAAATGTTTTAGAACTTGGATTTAAAGTAATAAAATGCAAACATATAAGATGGAAAGTCATAGTTGGACAGTCGTCCACATGAAAAACATTTCCTGTTTCTTAATAACAGTAGCACTGCCAAATTAGTATGAGTCAGCAGAGTGTCATGGCAGCCAAAAGAGCTAATGCAATCCTACCTGCATTGACAGAAGCAGAATAGCAGTCTTATTCTATTCTACCTACCTGTGATTCTATCTGGAGTATGATAACTATATCATGCTTAGTTCTAAGCATCACATTTTTGGAAAGATGCTGGGAAACTGAATTATGTCTAGAAAAAGCAGGGAACATGAAACCTTAGACCTGAAACAATCCCATACCAAGATATATTGAAGGATCTAGAGATATTTAATTGAGAAAATAGCTGTCAAGGGTTGTAATAACTGTCTTTAAATATCTGAAGGTTTGTAGGGAAGAATGATTGTTTGTTTTGCTTGACTCAAAGGCAGAATTAGCAGCAATAAGTGGAGATACAAAAGAACATAGATATTTTTCTTACTATAAGAAAAAAAGCATCCTAACTATTAAGGTCTTTTGAAGTATGAGAGTGTGTTCTAGGATATTCAAGGAAAATATCATTATGTTAATATGGGAAACTATATCCCTACAACAATTTCATTGTCACTTCCAGGATTTACACACCATGCTGTCCATATTCCAGCATCATTCTCATCTTCCTCCTCAGCCCTCCACAATCTTGGTATCTGCTTTTAAGCTCTTTCCTGTTATAATCACCTTATCTTGCTTGTCACTGCTCACCCCTCTCCATACTTTGCCATTTGATGATAAACCTCTATCTTCCCATTTCCAGCTGCCTCTATTTGAATAATTCCAGAGAGTTTTCTCCCCTTATAGTAGACTACAATATCATAGTATTTCTTTTCACAGGTTTTGTTCTTCTGAAAAGTAAAATTTATTTTTTTCTCTATAACCATACATTTGTTGGTTTTCAATCATTTTCATTCATATTCAACTTTTTTTGACCCTATTGGGGTTTTCTTGCAAAGATAGTGGAATGGATTGGTTTCTAGCTCATGTTATAGATGAGGAAATTGAGGCAAGCGAGGTACTTGCTCAGAGTCATAAAGTTAGTAAGTATCTGAAGCCAGATTTGAACTTAGGTAGGACTTCCTGCCTCCAGGCCCAGAACTCTATCCATTGTGTCATCTAGCTACTCCATAATCATACATTAAGTATATATATAACATAACATATGTTTTGATATTTCCTATTGAGCAGAAAGTCAAATGTTTAAATTAAACTTGTCACTATATTAGACGCATGTTTGGATGTAGAGCAGAGTATTAGGCATTGAAAGAGCTGAAAAGTTTTAAAAAGACAATCTTTGCAATAAAGAAGCTCTCTTCTACTAGGGAATTTTATCATGTCAAAAATAACTTTGATAAATAATATTGTATGATAAGTATATAAGTTAGATGCAAAGCGTTAGCGAAGTCCCTTGTGGAATTGAATTGACTGGGGAAATTAGGGTTTTTCTGGAGAATATAGCATTTGAGTTTTACTTTTAGGAGAAGATAGAAATATAATAGGATGGGATGGGAAGGAGGATATTTTAGATGTAGGAAGTAGTCAAATATTTGTGGTATGTACACAAGGATACATGGTAGTTTAGTATGGAAGAAGCATAGAATACAATGAAGGGAAATAAGGCTGGTAATGCAGATATATAATATTAATATAATAATTAATATGAATAAACATCAGGTGTAAGAGTATGAACTTTAAGGGATCCATTGAGGAGCTCTGAGCAGAAGAATTGCATGATTAAACTTATGTATAAGCATAGTCTGATAATAGGAAAAGCTATATGAAACCTTCCCTAATATTCCTAGAAGCTAATGCACTGACTCCCTCAAAAATTAACTTATGTATTATTTTGTATATACTTTGTATCTATTTATAAGCATGTGTGTGTATTATTTTCTTGCATTAACTGTAAGCTGCTTGAGGTCAAGGATAGTTTTGTTTTTATCTTTACAGCCCTAGTACCTGCTACAAAGTAAGTGCTTAATATATGATTGGTGGTTGACTGAAGTCTGGAAAGGAGGTGTGAGACAGTGGAACCTTGTTAGGAAGCCAAAGCAATATTCTTCTAGGCAAGTCATAATGAGGACCAGGCCTAAAATGCAGACAGTGGAATTTGAAAGGAAAAAAATTCAATTCAGTTCTGCTTTGCTCACAGAGAATAGCACCTTCTCTGATGAGGGCATGTCATGCTGGGCAATTCTGTGCCAAGTGTCTCCCATGTCATACAATCAATTCTAAAATTTAGAAACTTTGAGAATTCTTGTATTACTTTTTCTGACCATCTTGTGATCGCTTGCCCTGTGTGAGCTCTCCATAAAAGTGTTTGTTTTTTTGTTTTTTTGTTTTTGGCAAGAATACATTAAAAAAAAAATATGGCCAATCCAACAGAGCCCAACAGAAGAATCTGAATGATTCACACTTTAGTTCAAGAAAGAACCTTAATGTATTATCCTGCCAGATGATCTTCAGAATCCACAGCATTTATTAGAGTCAGCATGGCAGTATAGATAGAAAGTCAGTCTCAGTGAAAAAAAGACTTGGCTTCAAGGCCTACTTTTCACATATACTAGATATGTGATTCTGTCAATTAAGTTCTCAACAACACCCAGGTACTTCTCTAGAACTAGAAGTTGAAGAACAATTGCTGATCTGCATTGGTGGAAAGAATTTCCTCAATGGAAATTCTCTGAACCAATAAAAGCACAGGTATGGACCAAAAAGAAAAAAAGTTCCAGGCACCTTTTGATAGGTTCTAGTATTAAAAAAAATATAAAAATGAGAAAGTCTTTGCCTTCAAGAAACCTCCATTCTATCAGGGGGTATAATTTATCCATGAATGATGACCAGAAAAAAGGGTTTCTGTATACTGTAATCACAAAATTTAGAAATGGAATAATAGGATAGGAGATGCCATTCCAGATATTTTTTTTATTTGATTATTTGAGATAGATGTTGAATGGGAGAGAGCATATTCAGGGGTCTGATAAAGAGGGTTGAGACAAAAAAGAACAAATTGTTATTCCTTACTGGAAAAGAACATGCAAATTACCTTAAGGATTATGACTACTGAGAAGAAATTTGAGTAAAGTACCAGCCTTGAAGATATCTTGTTTAAAATATCTGATTCTTTATAATCCAGCCACATAAAGTCAAATTATTTTTTCATAGTAACATGGGACAATATTAAAAGGACTCCAAATCTCATTCTTCAAATTTCAGTATAGCCAGAAGTTTTAATTTGCTTCTCTGAAAGCTTTTCCTAGGACTTCCAAGACTGAGTAATATTAACTATATTGTTTTAAGTTATTTTATCTGCTCTGTCCAAGGTCAATTGACAATGCTAATTATTTCAGGCGAGCTGCCAAGGGACAAAGGAAGGGAATCAAAGGGGTTGAATAATCCACAAATTGATATACTTTGATCCTTCAAGGATCCACAATTTCATCTTTCTACTAAGTGGTGGCAATGTGTTTATGACTTTCTGAGATTGTTTTGGTAGAGTTGTTGTAAATGGAAAATTAATCAACTGTGGATGGATCTCAACAAACTGACCCAAGCTAATTCAAGATGAGAAATATTTAGTCCATTACTCATCTTGTAATCAAAGTTTTTCCCTTTTGTTATTACTTGCCAAAGTTGTGATTCATTACATTTTCCTTGAGATCTCAACCATCACCTCCTCATTATGAGATAGAACAATAATGGATCATCCATTACAACTTGTGAATAATTGACTTTCAATGGGTATGTTCAAACTCTGTGACAAATTCTTTTGAACAGGTTATTCTATTTAATTTAATCCAAGAAATACCTATTGAGCATCAGCTAGACACTAGCACTGTGGTTAGTACTGATTATACAAGGACAAAAATGAAAGCAAAAAATGACCTTCTGTCCTTACAAAGCTTACATTATACTGGGGAATATGACATGTAAATGGATAAGTTGATTCAAGATAACTTGAGTAAAGAGAGAGTATTTGTGTGAATCAGAATGGTTTCCCAAAGGTGAGCAGAGGAATGATAGGCTGAAACTATAGATCTGTTTAGGAAAGGGCTGTGACCCATGTGCATTATGGATTAAAGAGGTAAGAGACTGAAAGTCTAGATTAGTTAGGAAACTTTTGCAGCATATTTTACTGCTGATCACTCTGTTCTCTGGTTGTGTGTGTGTGTGTGTGTGTGTGTGTGTGTGACAATACTCTCTCATTGCTCTCTCCTAAATCACTGTTTTTTTTTTTCTCAGTTTTCTTCGTCACATTCACTCACCATGAGTGGACCTCAAGGTTCTATCTTTGGACCCTCTTTTCTCTGTTTACTTTCTAACTTAGTGATCTCATTAGAATTTAAAGGATGATTCTCAGAACAATATATCTAGCTCTAGTTTCTCTTCTGAGCTCTAGTGCCATATCACAAATTGACTATTAAATTTCTTGACCTGGGTATCTCAAACTCAGTGTGTTCAAATAAGAGCTCAGCTTTTTTTCCCTGAAAGTCATCCCTATTTTAAATATCTCTTCTGTTGGTAAGGGTGCTAATAATCTCCTGATCATTTAGGTTCACAACCCAGAGTTGTAATTGATTTTGTGCTCTTCCTCTTCTGGTATATCCATTCAGGTATCATATTTTACTATTTCTACTACCACAGTATTTCTCATGTTGATTTTCTCTCTACTCACACAGAAATCATCCTATTCCAGGACCTCATTACCTCTCCCTTGGACTATTACAACATCTTATTTGATCTCAAAGAACAAGTCTTTCCTCCAATCAAATCCATTCTTCATGGAACTAACAAAGTGATTTTCTTTAAACAGAAATCTGATCATGTTACTCTCTCCTCAATGAGTTGTTGTGATTCTATATTACCTCTTAGATCAAATGTCCCTGTTTGACTTTTTATATTCTTCACAAGCCTGTCTTTCGGTCTTTTCTTTCTCTTCTCATTGTTCACCTTTGTCTAGTTTATAGTCCAGACATACCGGTCTATTCATCATAGAGTGCTCCATTTCTATTTCTGTATTTTGAGCCCCTTATTTAGAATGCTCTCCATCCTCACTCCCACCTCTTAATGTCTCTAATTTCTTTCAAGACTTTAATCAAATTATAGCTTCTTCAAGAGATCTTTCTCAGTCATTCCCAGTTGTCTCTGATTATGTATGTATTTTGTATTTACACATAGATATATAAATGTTCTTTCTCAAATTAGGATATGAAAAGGGAGAAAGGAACAAACATTTATTGAATGCTTACTATGTTCTAGATACTGTGCTAAACATTTTACAAGTCATATCTTTTTATATCTTTATAGCAATTCTGTGAGGCAGATGTTATTTTCACACACATACACACACTCATTTCATACATGAGATAACTGAGACATATGAAAGTTAAGTGATTTGATCAGGGTCACAAGACTAGTATCTGAGGCTGACTTTGAACTCAGGTCTTGCAGCACTCCACCTAGTTCACTACCTACCTGTTCTAAGTAGCTATGAGCTTCTTGAGGGTAATAATTGTTTTCAGTTTTAATTTTGAACCACTCTTGCTTAGCACAGTGCCTGGCACATAGTAACAGTTTAATAAGTGTTTTCTGATTGATTTTGTAGTAGTCCTTCAAAGATTGATAAGAGTTTGAATTAGATTATTGCCTATTCAAGTAGACAGAAGTAGATAGAGTTAAGAGATATTGTATAGGTAGAATCAACACAAAGCAAACTGATTAAATATTAAGGGGAGGCATGAAAGGAAAGAAAGATTTAAAGGTGACTTGGAGATTGTGAAACTGAAGGGAAGATGGCAGCATGCCAGGACACAGAGTACCAGATCTCCCAAAAAGACTCCATCAAGGTTTACAGAGCTACTTCTCTAGACTCCCTTACTCTAACCCAAACACCCAAAGTTGAACCCCTGGAGTGTTGGAGAGATCCTAGGATAGATTAGCTGGAGCCATCCATCAGCCAGTCATGACACAATTCTAGATCTCTGAGCCTAGCTTAAGTAGAATCCAAGTTCATCCACAGCCTTGCAACAGAAGGAAAGACCCTTGTTAGAATCCTAAGCAGGGAGAGTTTCTAGAACACTTTGACAAGAGAGAACTCCCAGAAAGAATCCAGGATTGTAACAGCCTGAGTCCCATGAAGTAGGAGTCTAGTCTGACTTACTATACTCAACCCTAGACAAGCTATGCTCATGCTATTCTGTTGTAGAGATGGAGCCAATTTCTTCCATGAGAAAATCAAGAAAAATTCTGAATACAATAAGAAATATAGAGAATTAAATGAGCCCAGACTAGAGAACAAATCCAAAAGAAGATAGAGACTTTATAACCAATATAGATAAAGTCTCTAAGAAAAAAAAGTACTCCGGCCACAGGGACTACAGGAATACCAGAAGAACATGAAATAGGAGATAGAAAATGAAAAAGCTAAAAAGGAAAGAATTTCAAAAAAGAATAACTTCTTAGAAAGGAGGGCAGAAAACCTCTCTTAAGTATTGAATGCCCTGAAAATCAAAAGGGGCTAGAGAGAAAACAATTCAATAAGACAAGAAACATCAAAACAAAACCAACAGATTGAAAAAAACTAGGAAAAGCTAAGAAATATAATGTTAAATAAAACAACTGAGTTTGACAGGTCAAGAAAAGACAATTTAAGGATATTGAACTACCTGGAAACAATTATCAGAAAGAAGTATGGATATCATGTTACAGGAAATTATAACTCCCAGAATTAGAGAGCAAAGTGAAAATTTTAAAAAATCCATTAGAGACTAGAAAAAAGACACTCAAAAAATTAAACTTATTGGTATATCATTGCCCAAATCCAGATTTCAGATCAAAGAAAAAAAAATAAGCAGTGAGAAAGAAGAAACTATACCAAGGAGTCACAATAAAGATCACCCAAGACATAGTAGTTGTCACTTGAAAAGAGACAACTCTAAATACAATATTCTGAAAGGCAAGAGAGAAATCTATCTGGCAAAACTAAATATAATCCCATAAGAGAAAAAAGGTGAAAATTCAGTAAAACAGAGGCTTTCCAAGTATTCTTTATGGAAAGGCCAATACTAGGTAGTCATTTTGATATGGAAATATGAGTCCTAGAAGAAACATAGAAAGGTACACATTTGTATTTAATTGAAGGTAGATATCTGTGGATGGATTGTTTATATTTAATAGGAGGACAAAAAACAAATGTCTTCTTAGAACCCCAATTTAAAAAGGTTAAAATGACAGATGGTCTGTGGGTAATTTTATTCTGTTTTATGTTCCTATGAAAAAATAAATATGAGGACAAGGAACTATACTGGGGAGTAAAGAAAGAAGGAGAAGGAAATCATGATTGCACAATAAAGATGCATAAGTTAAGTATATTTATAGAGAAAGGAGGGGGGATTGATATACAATTGTCATTTTCATCTGAATAGAATAAAAGAAGATTGACCACAATTATTTGCACACACATACACATGAAAATTTCAGTAAATAAATGTTAAATTCAAAAGGAAAATAGGAGGTAATAGGGACAAGGGAGGGATAAAGAGGAGTATAAGAGGAAAGGAAGTTTGTGTGCACATATGCACATGCACACACACACATAGAGTCACACAAAAACCAATTATAATTATAGAATAAAAGAGGAAATGGTGACCTGGCTTGGAAATCAAATTTTGAAAATTATTAAGAAATATATAGGCCTGATAATTGTTATAAATTTTATTGATATTAATGAACAGTCAAAGAAATTATGTCAGTCCAGGCTCCATGCTTATTAATTGCAGTCATATATATTACAGATGAGCACTGCGGAATGAAAGTGTCACCTCTGCAGGAGTCACACACCCCAACCCTGAATCTCCTAACTAAAGTCACTGCATTTGAATTGTTTGGAAGTAGCCTGAATAGATTTAGATTGTTTCCAACATAATTTATCCATTAGATCAGTTCTGTTCAAAGAAACTATCAGTTTTTACTTCACAGGAAAACCTCCAGTAAGCTAGCTATTTAGTTGAATAGACCAGTTCATTAAGTACAAATAAATAATGTGGATAGTAGTCCTGAGAAGACATAATTTAAAATATTTTTAGTTCTGTAAGTTAATTGCACTCTTTTTCTGTCTCTGTCTCTGTCTCTCTCTCTCCTATACTTTCACTTTATTTCTTTACTTTCATCCATTTAGTGTGAAATAATTTGTAAGGAAGAAAAATTACTCTTTCATGGTAACCTAAAATATTCATACAGTAAATTGATTTTAAAAAAGAAAATAGTAACATTGCTTAAGATAATTTTTTCGCCCTCCTGGAAAAAAGCTTTATTGATAAGTATGTGGATCAATAGAACATATTACTTGAATAATAAAGTGAAGTTGCACCTTTTCTGGAATTCTCAGACAGGTTACATTTTAAAAGAAAACAGAAATTATCTTCTGGCCAAGCTCATAGACATATTCAATGAATTGATTAATTAGGGACTGAGTTAGATAAATGATTCTAGTGTCTAAGCTGTTCCATGATGTTGTTATACATTAAAAAAAATCAAATTTGTGATGTCTCAGTGTAATAAATAAAGCCCCATTAAGTTAAAAAAAGGGAAGGGAGAAAGGAAGGATAGGCAAAATGTCCGTAGGAAGGATATGAAGGGGGGAATTAAAAGAAGAGGAAAAAAAACTAAAAATTTTGGATCAGGGGCATAGTGAGAGAAGAGCTACAACAGAGAGAAAATAGGCTGTCACTTTTAAGATCACAAATATCAGGAAAACCTCCTTTCTCCCGTTATCTTCCTATTTATAAAGAGGAAGGTTGGAATAAAAAGAGAGGTATGAAAGGACAAAATGAAGGAAAATATATAATTATGTAAATGAGATGAGTTAACCCACAAAATGGAAGAGAATAGCAGAATTTGACAATTTTTTTTTGTCAAAAATCCACTTGAAACTCAAAGGATTCGCATACAGTTAAAAATGAAGGGCTAGAATAAAATTTGTTATGCTTCACCTGAACTTCAGTTTAAAGATATCCTTGATAATAAATCAATATTAATAATATATGCTAGTGCTTTCTCTCTCTTAATTAGTCCCTATTTATCCTGAATATAGCTTGCTTTGTTTATATTTATTTGCATATGTCCTTGTTTAGATTGTAAGCTTTTTGAGGGTAGGAACTTTCACTGGCTTCTTTTTGTGTCCCCAATGCCTGGAAGATAGTAAGGACTTAAATGTTTATTGTTTGGTTGATAAATACATCCAACAACAGAGCATCTAAATACTTAAAGGAAAAACTAATCAAATTGAGTGGGAAAATTGATAATAGTACTATAATAGTAGGGGGGAGTTTAATGTACCTCATTTCAGACATAAACAAATTTAACCAAAAGGTCAACAAGACAGAAATGAAGTACATTACTGGAACTTGAACATATTAGACATTATAGCCCTTTAGCTATTACTGAATGGGAAAAGAAAGGACCCAGATATAAATGACACTTTAAAAGAAACTGACCATGTGCCAAAAAATTTCACTAAAAAATAGAAAAAGCATAAATACTAAGCACATTGCTTAGTGCTCACAGTAAAAAAAAATGAAATGTTTTTAAAGAAAGAATTTTAAATAATGTTATTCTAAAGAAATGGTGTGTCTGTTCTATAAAAAATGATGAACAAGCTGATTTTAGAAAGGCCTGGAAAGATTTGCACAAATTGATGCTGAGCGAAACAAACAGAACTATGAATACATTGTACACAATAAGAGCAAGAATATGTGATGATCAACTATGAAAGACTTGGTTCTTCTCAGTGGTTCAGTGATCCAAAGCACTCAATAGACTTTGGACAGAAAATGTCATCTGCATCCAGAAAAAGAACTAAGGAGACTGAATATAAATTAGCATACGTTATGTTCACTTGTTTTTTTTTTTTGTTTGTTTGTTTGTTTTTTAAATTTCTTCCATAGTTTTCCCTTTTTGCTCTGATTTTTCTCTCCCAACATGATTCATAAAGCAATGTGTATTAAAAATAAATTTACTTGAAAAGAAAAAAAGTTGTGTGTCAAAGAAGAAATTAAAGAAACAATAGCAAAGATCATAAAAGAAAATTATTATAAAATTGTAAAATGAAGCTAAAGCAGTTTTGAGGAATTTTTTACATCTTTAAATTTTTTCTAAAGAAAAACTTAGCAATCAATGAATTGGGCATGTGATTTTTTTCAAAAGACAAGTGAATAATAAATCAAAAATCTCCAACTAAATAAAATAAAAGTTGTAAAAAATTAAAGAAGAGACCAGCAAATTGAAATCAAATAATGATTAAACAGAGAAATAAAACTAAAAGCGTTTTTTTGGGGGGAGGTTAATAATAAGGAAAAACAGCATATATTATCTGTATTTAAAAGCAAACATTTCATATAAGGCAAAGAAGTTAAAAACCTTTCCAATAGTACCACTTGTAAAGTAAGCATCTCTATTACTACTACAACTATTTAACATATTGCTAGAAATGCTGACTTTAGCAATAAGAAAAGGAAAAGAAAGAAACTGAAGAAATGAGTATGAGCAAGTGGAAACAAAATTATTGCATTTTGCAGGTGATATCAAAATTGACTTAGAAAACTCTAGAGAAGTAACTAAAATTAATTGAAATAATTAAAAACATCAGCAAAGTTACAAAATATAAAGCAACTGCATATCAGTCAGCAGAATATAGGCATTCTGCTTAAGCAGGGCCAGCTAGAAAGAAAATTCTATTAAAAATAAAACAGCAGAAGGCTTAGAATATTTGGGAGTATATCTACAAATATTGATTCAGGAACTTTATGAATTTAATTATAAATAACTCCATAAATACAGACCTAAACTACCTAAACTGATGTACTTATTCAGGGTTGCAACAAATTATACTCTCTAAATAATGATTTATAGATATAGAAAAATAATTTCAAAAATTGATTAGAGAAACAAAAGGTCAAGAATCTCAAGGGTAATAATAAAAAGTGGGAAGGAAGGAGGTTGATCAAGACCAGATCTCAAATTCTACCACAAAAGAGTAATCCTTAAGAGAGAGAGGGGAGAGAGACAGAAAGAGAAAACGAGTCAGAGAGCAGATCAGGTACGCAACACATGAAATTGAACATAATTGTATGGTATTTGATGAATCATTATGGAAAAAAAAGATTCACTATTAAAAAAAGCTTCAGGAAAAACTGGAAAGAAGTAGGCAAAAAGTGGATTTAGAATAGAACCTTACACCATACATCAACATACAAATAGATATTTGACTTTTTTTTTTGAATCACATAAACAAATTAGAAAAGCAAGGAAGAAATTATCTTTCATATCTTTTGCTGGAAGATTTCATCATTAAACAAGGGATAGAGAAAGACAAAGATAAAATGAATATTTTCATGATATAAAATTTAAAAGATTTTGCACAAATCTACTAAAATAAAAAATTGGAATGGAATAAGTAATTTAAAAATCTTTACAACATATTTCTCTGACAAAAATTGTGTGCTTATAATATATTTATCCTCATTTGTTGGTATCAATTTATAAGACTAAGAATCATTCTTAATAGATAAATTATCAATGAGCATGTAATAGTAATTTTCAAAGGAAGAAATCTAAGCTATCAACAGCCACATGAAACATTACTCTAAATACTTGATAATTAGAGAAATTCAGATTAAAGAAACTTTAAAGGTTTTTTTTTTCCTTACACCTCTCAGAGAGGCAAAGATGACAAAAGAAGAAAAACATAAATGTTGGAAAGGGCTGTGAGAAAACAGGCATATTATTGCATTGCTGTGAATCAGTTCAGCCACTCCAGAAAGCAATTTGGAACCATGCCCAGAATATTATTAAATTATGTATATATCTTTTACCCAGATAAAGTACCACTGGGTCTTTGGCCCCAAAAGAAAGAAAATTAAAAAGAATCTACATAACACAAAGATATTTATAGCAGCTCTTTTTATGGAGGTGTGTCCTCTTATTGAAGAATGACTAAAGAAAGTGTGCTTTATTAATGTAATGAAATATTACTATGCCTGGGGCAGCTAGATGGCACAGTAAATAGAGCACTGGCCCTGAAGTTGGGACATGAGTTCAAGTCAGGCCTCAGATACTTAATACTTCCTAGCTGTGTTGATTGCAATTGCCTCAGGGGGGAAATATATATATATATATATATATATATATATATATATATATATATATATACACACACACACACACATATGTATACACATGTATATGTACACACACACACACACATATATATGTATGTATATATTACTGTGCCAAAAGAAAGGGTAAAATGGACCATTTCAGATATAATTAGGAAGATCTCTATGAATAGAAACATTGAATTAAACAGAAGTAAAATAATTCCTACAATGATAATGTTATAGACACCTTTGAAAGACTTGGATTGTGATCAACACATTAATAAACCACAATGCCAAAAGAATGGAGATTAAATTATACCATTTATTTCCTGACAGAGAAATGATAAATTTTAAATGCAGAAAACGACATGCATTTTTAGATACGGTTAATGTGCAAATTTGTTTTTAGATCATGCAGCTATATATTGCAGGCTTTATTTTGGGATAGTTTTTTTTCCCTAATTTTGTTCAATGACCAGAGGTAGGAGTAGTGGGACATATGTTTTTTAAACTTATTAACTGAAAAAAAAACCCAAAATAATAAACTAAACAAAGTTTTGAATCTAAGTTACTAGAAGGATGCCAGTGACAAGGAGGTATTCCATTTTGAACCTATTGAATTTGATAGATTAATGGAATCTATATCTATGTGTGCAGCAGACAGCTTGTCATGTATGATTAGTTTTCAGTAGAGAGATTAAAATTACATCTAGAGATGTGTATAGAGATAATTATTGAGCACATGAAATCAGATTAGATCACAGAGAGCATAGAAGGACCAGGACAAAGCCTTGGGAGATACCTACATTTGTCATATGGTAAGCCAGCAAAGGATACTGATAAGGAATCGTCAAATAGTAGAAGAACCAGGAAGAAGCTATCACAAAAATCAAGGGAAGAAATAGAAACCAGGAATCTGGGAAAACCAACATTGTCAAAAGCTGCATAAGTCAAATGAGATAAGGACTGAGGCAAAAGCATAAGATTTAACAGTTAAGACGTCAATGGTAAATTTGAAGAAAACAGTTTTCAACTGTATGGTGAGATAAACCTGCTAGGATTGTGTATGTATGTGTATGTGCACATAGGTACATTCATATATATATATATACATATATATATCTTTATAAATAAAGTTTCATTCTTCACAATAATGAGTTCTCTTGCCATGTTTTAATTTGGAGGAAGTGTAATATTAAATCAATGGGGTAGCTAGGTGATACAATGGATAAAATGCCAGACCTGGAATTAGGAGGACCTATGTTCAAATCCATTCTCAGACACTTATTAATTGTAACCCTGGGGAAGTCATTTAACAATATTTGCCTCAGTTCCTTATCTGGAATGAGCTGGAGAAGAAAATAACAAGCCATTCCTGTTGCCAAAAACACCCAAATTGGGTCATGGAAAGTCAGATGTGACTGAAATGACTCAACAACAATATTAAATCAAAAGGATTGAGGACTTTTAAAACAACAAAATTACCTAGGAATATTACATGTCATAACTGAAATTTAATGTTACATTACTAAAACATTCTATAATTTTAAAATAAATTTTTGAAATATTATTTTAGAAAGAATTTTTAAAATTATGAAAAGTCTCTTTTCTATTCTCACATATATAGAGTTTCTCAGAAGTTCCAGGGTAATATTAGTAATATGATATCCTGTAAATATGTTTTGAAAGCTTTTTCAGAGAGAATACACACAGAGAGATCGATGCCTTTGTTATAACACACTTTTTCTTTGAGAATTTCAGATGGCTTGATAAAATTTTAGACCAACAACATTGCTATTCACAGGCAAGAAATAAGGCACAGATGGAATATTAGAAATTTAACAATGGAATAAATTTTGCCCCACCCTCCTTCCAAAAAAAGAAAAAGAAAATCATCCACTTTTATAAAGTAAGCTGCTAAAACTGGTTGCCATGAGATTTTCTGCAAGTGAATTCACCACTATAAGGTAACTATATATTTACATATTTAAATATTATAAATATTTTTAAAAATTACACATGATATTTTTTTGCTGAAACAATTGGGGTTAAGTGACTTGCCCAGGGTCACAAAACTAGGAAATATTAAGTGTCTGAGGCTAGATACGCACTCAGGTCCTACTGATTTCGGGGCCAATGCTCCATCTACACATAACATTAAAAAAAAAAAAACTTTTTAAAAAGGACAACTTATCATTATCCTGTATACTACAATCTGAAGAACTGATTTTATTTAGAAGCTGATTATAAGCTAACTTTGGAGTCAGAGAACTTGGGGGTCTAAGAGCCCCTCTACTGCTTATGACTTGTATGAGCTCAGATAAATCACTTTCTTCCTTTCCTTTCCTTTCCTTTCCTTTTTCCTTTCCTTTTTCCTTTCCTTTCCTTTCCTTTCCTTTCCTTTCCTTTCCTTTCCTTTCCTTTCCTTTCCTTTCCTTTCCTTTCCTTTCCTTTCCTTTCCTTTCCTGTCCTGTCCTGTCCTGTCCTGTCCTGTCCTTTCCTGTCCTGTCCTGTCCTGTCCTCTCCTCTCCTGTCCCCTCTCCTCTCCTGTCCCCTCTCCTCTCCTGTCCCCTCTCCTCTCCTGTCCCCTCTCCTCTCCTTTCCCCTCTCCTCTCCTGTCCCCTCTCCTCTCCTTTCCCCTCTCCTCTCCTTTCCACTCTCCTCTCCTTTCCCCTCTCCTTTCCTTTCCCCTCTCCTTTCCTTTCCCCTCTCCTTTCCTCTCTTTTCCTCTTTCCCCTCTCCTTTCCTCTTTCCTCTCCTTTCCTCTTTCCTCTTTCCTCTTTTTCCTTTTTCCTTTCCTGGGCCTTTGTTTCCTTATCCATAAAATAAAAGGATTGGCCTGAATGGCCTCTGAGGTCTGTTCTATTTATGACTTTTTGTCTATTTTTAAAATGTTTGCCTTTTAGCCAGGTCCATAATTACCTCAGTTTCTTCTCTGCATCCTGATTTTTTCTTTCTCTTGCCCCATTAGTGTAAGCATTATTCATGTTCACATCTTTGACTCATTTTTCCTTTTCTCTACATTTTTCCTTTTGAAAACATCAGCTTTAACTCCAGGTAAATGATTTCTATTTTTATCAGTACCTTATGTATGTTGTCAGAAAATCATTTTGTAAGCCTTGAGATGCTATAAGAATTATCTTTATTCAAAGATTATCATGTTAAAGAATTGATGGCTAAGCTAGATGAAGTTGAATGACAGACATTTAGTCTATTTTCAAAGCCCACAATTAAAGCTTTTCCACTTTAGTAGAATTAGTAGAAACTATTCTTCTGGTATAGGCTTCAGGAATGAAGAGTTACCTCCATGTTATGATGAAGTATGAAAGTGGGCATATTGTAGAGAAAATTTCAAAGCTATAATTCTAGGATTAAAAAGTCTTATGCTCTATTGACAAGAAGGCTAGTCATGAGGTGAACATGAGGAACAAGAGATAGACAGAGCTATTGTTCTAATAACTAACAAATATTAAAAGACCAAGATGGTCTTCAGTATCCTGGATGGATTCTCTATGTATTTATGTAGAAATGTGACAAGAGCTACAAAATATGAGAAAGCTTAGATAGCTTATTGTTGATAGGATCACATCACTGAGATTGAACACCAAAGCCTTAAAGTGTTACTAGCCGTTCAAAAAGAACTTATTGAACACATGCCATACATATGACAATGATCTAGGTTCCATAGGGGCAGCTAGATGGCACAATGGATAGAGTACCAGTTCTGGAGTCAGGAAGATTGATTTTCCTGAGTTCAAATCTGAACTTACATACTTACTAGTTCTGACCTTGGACAAATCAGTTAACCCTGTTTGCCTTCTTTTCCTCATCTATGCAATGAGCTGGAGAAGGAAAAAGCAAACCATTCCAGAATCTCTGCCAAGAAAACTCCAAATGGGGTTATGAAGGTTCAACAATAACAACAACAAATTCCCTGGGAATTCAAAATGCATGTAATAATAACGGCAATAATAATAGCAGTTATAAAAAATTGCAAGAAACTTTACAGATTATTTCATTTTAATCCTCGCAACAACTTTTAGGATTCAAACTCGTTCTTGATTTCATGTTCAGTGCTATCAAACCACTACAATTCAGTTGGGGGTGGGTAATGGAAAGATTTTCAAAAAGCTTGGGTACAAGAGTGAGTGGATAAAAAGTACCTCCAAATATACTCAAAGGCTGTGGAAATGTGAAATGAAATAAAATGAAATGAAATAAGACTTTTCAGAGATGAATCTACTTGTGAGGCCTTGCATACTAAACTATTACACTTTTATCTCAAAGAGTATAAGGCTACTGAAAATTCTTGATTAGGAGGATAAGACATTGGACACAGAACTTTCAAAAGTTATTATCTGGGTGACTGGAGAGGGAGAAAATTGGAGACATGGAAATATCTGAAAGATTATATATAGAAGAAATATATAAGGTTGTAATGCTCTGCCTGCAGGAGTCCTCAAACTTTTTAAATAGGAGGCCAGTTCACTGTCCCTCAGACTGTTGGAGGGCAGGACTATAGTAAAAACAAAAACTTTGTTTTGTGGGCCTTTAAATAAAGAGACTTCATAGACCTGGGTGAGGGGGATAAATGTCCTCTGCCACATCCTAGTTTGAGGAACCCTGCGAGTCTAGACTATGATAATGACTATAGAAACAGAAGCCCTGAAACCAAGAGCTATTTGTAGGGAAAGACTTATAATATATGTTGCCTGAGCATATGAGAACTATTACTCCATGAAGAAGCATCACTGGTACTGTATCAGACCTACTGGGATAAAATGTTTAGCATGAAAGATTGAAATCATTCTCTAACATAAATGATTATGAATTTCAATTATACTTACCAAATCTATTCTACTTTATCAGAGATGATAAAAAATTGCCTATATTTGTAATAATTCTCATAATCAGTCTCCACTTCTACCTGCTACAAATAAGGTGGAAGTAGAAGTGACAGAGCTGGGGAGGACATGAGCATATAGGTTTTAGTCTGCTGCCATCTTTGACAACATTTATTCATCTTTGATATACTTGCAATAATCAATGACATACAGAATTACAAAAAAATCAGTGGCAAAACTTTATGAACATAGACATTCAACATATCTTCGTTTCTTTTACCATTCCTGAATGGTTACAGTGAAATAGAGTCTTACCTCCTCTGTGTGTGCACATGTGAGAACACAGAGATATGGGATGGGAGAGAGAAAGAAGGGGAGAAAGAGAAAGAGAGGCAGAAACAGCAAGAGACAGAAAAGAAAGAGACAGACAGAGAGAGACACACAAAGACAAAGAGTCGATGATCTCGCTAAGGTCCGTGATTTATGAGTGATTTCTTTCAAGTTTGGGATTTGTGCACATTTTCTTTATAAGGGAAAAAGAACCAGAAATTCCCAACATCCCCAGCTCATTAGTGGTATCTCTCTATAAATTTGAAGGTAAATTGGGAAAGCCAATGATCCTAAATATCCAGCTAGGGGAGGTGGAAAGGAGCTGAACAGAAAGGGAAGCCTGGGTTGGTCATCCCATCAATCCAGCCAATGGCAAGTAGCCACTGATCCTTTAAGTCATTTTCCAGACTTATGAAGGATAAAGCAAATGACCAAGTTGTTTTCTTCCTTAAACTGAAACAAAAGTTAGAATAAGCAAGTAGGTATTCAAGTAAATATTTTTTCTTGTTTTTCTCTTCTAAAAAAATTTGTCTAGGTAATTTAAATATATTAATAATAAGAACCCTGAATGAGAGACAACATCATCTAGTGTGTGGTGATCTTCTTTGAAGTCAAGAAGGCTTAAATTAAAACTCTGCTTCTGATACTTACTAGCTAAGTGACCACAGACAAGTCACTTAATGTTTCAGTGACCCAAGCAATTTTCTAAGATTGAACTATACATCTGCAACAGTTGAGGTTACTACACCAATGACTTCTGGATCCCTAAACAAAAGAATTTTGCTGTGTATTCATATATATTTTTTTACATTCTCAATTTTTTTACCAGTAGATTACTATTTTATAAAAAATAAGTTTGCAGGATAACTAATCTAAACAATTGTATGCAAAAGAATAAGGATTGGACAATAGGCACATCCCAGATGAGGAAATTCCCAACACATTACCTATTTTGCAATGAATAGTTTTGGAGAATTCCAGGTTAAATGACTTGCTAGACATTTTTAACTTTAAGGCCAGACAATTCCTTTACAATAATGTATATATATATAATTCAATTTTGATTATGCAATTATGTGAATCAATGTTACTTTATTTTACATGGAAGATGCTGCATCTGATAAAATCACAAATAATATACTCAAAGTGGTAAAACAACAACAACAACAAAAAAAACAAAAACCTGATACCCTACTCACTTCCTTTCCTTCAAAAGAATAAATAAATCTGTAAACAATACACAGGAAGAATAGTTTCACAAAGATTTAAAATGAAAACATTGGAACTACCCATTATTAATATTTTAAGAGTGGTACATCAGTTCCATTTAAAGTCATAGAGAACAGGTGGTGAATTCAATTCCAGCATGGCCAAGGTTTCATTCAGTGTCAAAGAAGCTTAAAGTTTTGGGTAACATGCCAGCCAATTAGATTCTTAAAGGAATTCTGAAGCCTAAGATTGTGATTCCTGTAAGTGTACTTTCTAGATGTTTATTTTAGTGTTTGTTCTTTGTTTTTATTTGTTTTGCGAGAAGGAAGAGAAAGAGTTCCTTTTTTATTGTAAAATCTAGAAATAAATATTGATTTTTAAAACGTTATGTTTGGGAGTGACTTACTTTTAAGAGTTTGTAAAACGGAAAGCGTTCCTGATAACTGTTTCATTGTTGAAATAAAGGAAACCGTCTAAGAGACTTTACCAGCAGCTACACTCTTAGATGAAAGGTTAAAAACTATATAGCAAAACTAAAGAAACCAAGTTTAAAACTGCATATAAAGGTTAGAAACTTTGCATGTTTCACCATTTTTCAAAATTATGACTCATTTTAGTAACAAAAATGTTTTCTGAGCTAAGTTTGAACTGCTGGAGCAGATCGGACACCCACAAACTCAAGTCAGTAACAGCCTCCGGCTCCTATGCGATAAAAGGAAAAATAAACTTGAGTATGAAAGAAAGAAAAAAAAAAATCCCTAATGAGACTAGCTTATAAACGGAAGTAAAACCAAAACTCCCCTGAAATCCCCCAATCAGCAATCCTTATGAATTAATAATTCATCCCTTTCCTCAGCTTTTTTGGCTGCCTCTTTTTAGATAAGAATGATTGTCTCGATTTCCATCTTTTCAAAGCAGGCAGATTGAATCTGCTGCCTCCTTCAGTGTCACGAAATGCATATCCAAATGCTTTGACCTTTCGAAGAGGTCTGCGCAAATACAGCGCTTTCTGACTACACGTGCATGATGTTTAGTGGGATCATATATTTGTAATCGTGTGCATTTTTGCAGGTGTGCAGTGACAAACATGCGCTGCTACATGCTACTGAAATGTGCCTAGATGTGTGAATGTATTCTGGCTCTCTCGGGAGGGTTGGGACGGGCGGTGTATGTGTGAATGAGTGTAAAGGGTATAGAACAGTGGCTGGGATTATAACATGTGACTACGTGTGGGTGGTGTGGTGTGTCAGGTTGCATGATCGGTGCATGTGAATGAGGGCACCGAAAAGCTGTGATGTGTGTAGGGGTGAAGGAAGGGTGATATGGAAGCAGTCCCCCACCTTTAGTTATTCAGGGGAGTCTTTGCCACTGGCACTTTGAAAAGAGTAATAATCTTTTTAAAAACTGACGAAATGATAATCTCTTGGAAACATCTCTTTGAAACCTAAGCATACAAAAATCTGTCTTCTAAGGGAAAGTCGAGAATTAAAACATACCTAAAAAGCTAATTCCAAATAGGGGAGTTTCCCCGCTATTTAGCGACCCCTCTTCTCTCCCCCTTCTCCCCCCCAGTTCCCATCGTTTTCCTCTTCACTCACTATCAAGAGTCAGTCTCCAAAGGCAGACTCTGGTACGAGTGATTGGGAACCTTAAGAGAGGTGGGGGCATGGGAGGTGAAGGGTTGGGGAGGAGTAGGAATCAGCGGGACTTGCTCTGAGCAGAGAGCCTAGCTGCAGCTATTGAGCGGGGTTTGTGCTAGAAAAGGCGCCGGTCCTCTTTCCCCCGTCACCTCCCCCTCCCCCTTCCTAGTTTTTGCTCCCCGCCTCTGCGCGCTGCCCCGGGCCGCCGCCGCGGGCGCAGAGCTCCAGCCCCAGTATGAGGGGCAGAATGGAAGCAGTCGCTCCACCAACGGGAGCGGGAGCTGGAGGAGCAAGAGCAGCAGCAGCAACAACAGAGACCTGCAAGCAGCAGAGGCGGGGGTAGGGGGTGGGGTGTGGGGGGGGGTGGGGGTTAGGACGCGTGCGCACTGCAGGGGCGCCAGATTTGGCGGGAGGGGGAGTGTCCAAAAGCTCTTTGTTTGATGGCATCTCTGTTTACAGAGTTTACTCTTTAATATCAACCTGTTTCCTCCTCCTCCTTCTCCTCCTCCTCCTCTACGATCTCCTCCTCCTCCTCCTCCTTCTCCTGAGAAACTTCATTCGGGTGGTGTGGAGCTCCATTAAGCAGCCGGCGAAGGCAGGGGCAGCCCCCCTCCCCATCCAGTCCCCGCTTCCCGGTGCTAAGTGCCTAGCAGCAGGATGGCCAGGAGACCCAGGCACAGGTAACTTGGAACAAGTCCCTCAGTGAGCAGCATGAGTGCGCGAGTTGTATGGTGTGTGTGTTTGGAAGAGAGTGTTTAATAGCCTGTGAGTGAGGTTCTTGCTGGAGCAGCAGGGACCTCGATGCTCCGCTCCAGGGACTGTCAGTCCGTGCAAAGGAACTGGAACGCTAATACTGCAAAGAACCTGGAAAAGCAAATGAATGGAAATGTGGAAAAGAGGAATGCATCATGCTGTTGAGAAGGACTCCTTGAGAGTTGCACGGGGAGTCATTTTTTTTTTTTGAGAAAAAGGGGGGGGGGTAAGCAAATTATTTTCAAACATTGTCACAATCTAGTACACCAACTCCTAGGTTTTTACCAGAGGATTTAGGGTTTACTGGATTCAGCAGGGGTCCGCGAGTTAAGTTTCCACATAATTCCTGGATGGATGCAATAAGATGTGTTTGGACTTGGATGAGTAGAGCATATGGCAGATATAAAAAAAAAAAATGTCGGACTTGTTTAGTAGCTGCAGGTAGTTCATTTAAATTTCATTCATTCTTTGTGGAGGTGAAGGATGGTGTCAGCTGACAGGCAGCTGGGGAAAAAAAGACGATTTTAGGGGCAGGAGAAAAAGAGGCTTTTAGGTTTTCAAATCTTTTCTTTTTGATTTCATTCAACCCCTGGAGCTGGTGCCTCTAATCGCTATTCTTGGGAAGGCTTTTATTTTTGATGCAAACAGCACACACACACGCGCGCGCGCGCACACACACACACACACGCACACACACCTCTAGCAGTACTCTGCACACATCAAATCCCTACCTAGCTAGGGCTCTCACTTCCAGGGATGATGTGATGAAAACTGTTTAGCCTTTGGTCTGAGGCTAGGGAAGAAGCTATAGCATTATAGGCTTGGTGAACTTGTCAGGAACTGTCACTAGGTTCCTTGCTGCAGCTTCCCAGTTTCTGCAACCCTGGGGACCTAGATATCCCAGACTTTAGCACAGGAGAGAATGGACGTTCCAGAGACATTGTTAAACTACAGGACGATCTAACTTGTTGTAGCCTTTTAAAGTCTTTCTCGGGGGCGGCATGCAGTCAGCAGTTAGTTTGAGAGGAGAGGAAACGCCTCGTGGTTGCTGCTGCTATGGAACAGAGATACTATCCTGGATCTTACCCACCCACCCTCCTCTTCCTGAATGATTCCTGGGGGTTATAGCTCACACACGTGGATCGCGCTCCAGGCTCACTTCTACTCGGGCTCCCTTCCCCAGTTACTAAAGTCTGCTTACTGGGCAGATGGGTACAGTGTAGAGAAGCAGATTGTAGAAGTAGATAGAAACCTCCTGCTAAAGTGCTGGGAAATCCCTCTCCTTTCCTTTTTCTTTGTTTTTTTTTTTTTTTTTTCCCTTGGGGGGAAGGTGTGTTTTATTTTTTCTTTTTTTCTTTTCCTTCTTCCTTCCTTTCCTTTTTTATTTTTTTAAAGACCGCTGTAGGTGTTTCAAAGTTGAAAAACGAGTGGGTGTAGGAACTCAATCTTGACAGCGGATCATATCGAGTGTGTTCCTGGGTCAGGGGTGGGGTGAAGAGAGAAGGGCAGGAGAGGATTTGGAGTGACCCTGAGGCGGAAAGAATGTAGAGGAGAACTGCCACCTGCGTCTCTGCCTCCCTGGCATTTTTTTCTTTGGGGCAAGAACCGAGACTGGAGCCCAGCTGTGGTCAGGAAAAGAACTGTGGCGAGAAGAAACGGGAGAGAGGGCGAGAGACTGGGGAGGGAGCATTGGAGCTCAGAGGGTTTCCGTCCTTTCCTTCCTTCTATCTCCCCCTTCTCTTCCCCTCCTCCCCCCCGCCACTGCTTCTTCCCATTTGGTTTTGTTTTACTTTAAGGCAAACTGGAGAAGTTTTTATTTTTCCTTCCTTCCTTCCTTCCTTCCTTCCTTCCTTCCTTCCTTCCTTCCTTCCTTCCTTCCTTCCTTCCTTCCTTCCTTCCTTCCTTCCTTCCTTCCTTCCTTCCTTCCTTCCTTCCTTTTTCCTTTTTTTTTTTTCCTGAACGCAGACTGATAAGAGTAAAGGGACTGAGAGGAAAGGAAACAGGGAGGGAAAGAGGTAATGGGAGCGAGGGCAGCGCTGAGGAATGCCCTATTGTGGAGTGAATGAAGTGAGTGCGCCCAGGTCTCCTTGACCTTCTCTCTGGGCTCGCGGAATGTCTGGAGAGTGGCGACAGCGCCTCGGGTCCTTTGAGGTCCCCCAGGTAGCAGAGCTGGGAGGGAGGAGGAAAGGGGAGGAGAAGCAGCCAGGGGAGGGGTAGGGAGGAGCGCGAAGCAGAGTCCTCTAAGGAGAATGGAGAAGAGAAAACGGGCGGGCTGCGGAAGGGACTTGGGAACTGATAATACATCGGGTCCGCCAAAGGAGTCTGAACCCCATTTCTAGAATCACGGTAGCTGCCACAAGTCACTTCCTCCTGTTCCCCTCCCTTTTTCTGTCTCTACCCCCACCCCTCTTTTTTATGAGATGGTTACACGGTATGTTTCCTTAACAGAAAGTTATATTCATAGTTGTATAGCTTTTTAACCGCACTTCGGACTAGCAGGTGGGGAACCTTGTGCCTTAACCCTTTCAGGCGGCCTTTGAAAGTACTCTCTGCCTGCCAGTTGGTTCTAAGATCTTGTCAAGTAGATAAGGGGAGGGAGGGGGGGTTATTTCAAGTCCTCAGTAGAAATTAATCATGCTACAGATGCATGCTCCAGAGCATCTCAGAGCAAGGAGATAGATGTCAAGTTAGTATAGCCTTTCCTCTTAAACTGCTCATCTCTTTTAGGGCTACTTTTTTTTTCTTAGGAAGCTCATTCCAAGGGTAGCCATGGCTCGGAGCTCAGAAATCAACTAGTCCAATAGGCCCATTTCACAGATGGCGAAATAAGAGTGCAAAGAAGCAAAGTGATTTGCCCAAATTCACACATCTAGTGGGGATTTGAACTCAGATTTCTCTTAAAATTCAGCATCCTTTCTACAGCATCATATTGATTCTCAAGGGCATACTAGATTTATCACCAGACAGTCCAATGAAGCAGAGGCGTTTCTTTATACAATCTCCTGTCCCTTCCTATACGAAGTTGGTTTTCACAGTCACTTCTAATTCTAGTTTCAGATGAATTTGGTATACAGAATTATGGAATGTTAGATATAGATCGAACCTTAGAGATTATTTAGTAGAAAACTAATTTTACAAATGAGGAAACTGAGGTAGTGTATTAAAAATAACTTGTCAAAGGCCACAAAGCCTCTTAGGGCAGACAATTCGAGTTTTTAACTCTTAATCCACTATTCTTTTCACAGCACCCTTCTGTCTTTCCTCTTAATTGCTCCCACTGGGCAGCTTTGTGTGTATTGTTATCTAGGTGCTTTTTTTCCCAAGGGAAAACATTATTTATGCCCATTTCTTAGCTTTGCAAGTAGGGTTTTGAGTTCTAAAACCCGAATTTTTAGGTTCAAATAAATTGAAGGAGAAAGTTAAGAAATGAACTTGTTTCCATTGCTTTAAAATTAAGTTGGTCATTTTAATTGTGCATTGATTTTGCTGCTAGTACTAAGTAGGAATGTTGAGTGATAGCAAAGAATTAAAGATTGAGGTCATAATCTTGATCTGTGAATTCTTAATGTTGATCTTTAGTTTCCATAGCATCAAAGATTTAGAGTTAGAAGGAAACTGGAAGTTATTTAGAGAAACTCTCCCATTTTACTGATGAGCAAACTGAAGCTCAAAGAGATTAAGAGACTGCCTAAAATAACACAATATAATAGAGGTAATTCTGGTCCTGTGACTTCAAGTTTATCCCATCAAGCATTTAATTTTTTTTTGTTTAGTGTATATAAATTGTTGTTTTATATGAAAATGAAGAGTGGGCATTGAAGTGCACTTCAGTGGGCATTTTTTTCTTCTTTGTAATAAGTTTATTTGTTTGGTGATAACATTTATAGTTAAATCATATGCTTCTCATCTGACACCTTGAATGCTAATCTTGAGTTTTTGTCAGAAAAAAACTCAAATTCACAATTTTTCTGGAAAACACTATATTGGCTTGAATTATAGTGGCAGTATTCATTTATGTTTTTGTTTAATAACACAAACATTTGTGTTTCTACAAAGTACCATTTTTTTTTGTCATTTGTCTTATTGCTTTTTAATATCATTCTTTACTAGTCCCTACCTGATATATTTTTCTTTACTGGCACCATAAATGCTATCAATTTAGTAAGGTTATGTGAAAGTGTTTTTTTCTTACTCCTTAAGATTTTAAAATAAAAAGCCTGAAAATGTCCTTTAATTTCAAAAATACAAAGAGAATTAATGTGATGTAGTGGAAATACTACTAGAATTGGAGTCAATAATTCAGTTGGGTTTGAATCTTGGCTTTAAAATTTATTTGCTGTGTCAACATAGGTGAGACTTTACCTCTTTCTGAGCCTTGGTTTCACAGTCAGTACAGTGGATGCATAAAAATTCATTAGGCAATGTATTATTTTACATTAATAAAACCACCTCACAGGATTGTTGTGAGGAAAGTGCTTTATATAAATGTGAGCTATTATTACTACAATTATTGAGCACATAAATAAACATTAAGTATAGTGTACTTCAAAAGAAATCAGAAATTTTTAATTTTGGTTAACTAGATAAGTTAAGAGCTCTTTTGAAAGCAGTTATAGGTTCCTTTTAAATTTAAAGACTGCCTCTGGGGGAAAATCCCTTACTCATGAATTAGATGAGTTATAGAATATCTAAAGCACAATTTGAGATAGTAATTGGTTTGAAGTAGAAAAGTGTAAGTAGATTCTAAATACTAAATAGCTTGATAAATCATTTGGTTACTATGGAAACAATGCATTGTAAATTTCCTCACAAATTGACATTTCTAACCAGCAGATCTGGTCAGGTGTGGTATTTGGTATTCCTGTTTATTTACAAAGTAGATTGCTTGTTGGCTATGTTTTCCTTCACTTTTAAAATTCTATTCACTCAGATATTTCCTATTCTTTCAAAATTAAAGTTATGACTATAATTAATATTATTGAAAAGAATTACCACTTGAACCTTTTTTCCCCTTTTAATAAGATGGGAACTCCTTTGGGATAAAATAATGGATTTGTTTATTATGTTTTAGAAAGTATTCTTTAAGAGATGTGACATATAGGACTAAAAGAGTTGAGTGTGCACTTATATAAAGGATAGAGGCTCTTGTTCTCTTTATTGTCCCAAGTGCTATTTTAAATTTAAACTTCCATTGGTTGAAAGATTGCCAAATGGGTAATTTGTCACTGATCTAACAGAAGCAACAGGTCTCAACATGTACAGTAATAAGAAAGGTGCCAGTTCTTTGCCTGTATCTGTGGATACCCAAAACAGCAGAACTAGTTCACAATACTAGGACAACAGAATACAGAACAAAATCTTGTTGTGCAAGTTTTCAAAGTTTTATCTTCATAACCTTTGAAAAGATTATTGAGAACTTTGTGTGTATTTTGCAATTCAGTAATTTAATTCCTCTTGTTCCATTTTATATCTGCTCATGTTTATTTTTGTAGTATATATAGTAGTGATGAGGATGAAGAAGATATTGACATATATGATCATGACTACGATGGACTACTTCCCAAGACTGGGAAACGACACTTAGGAAAAACCAGGTGGACCAGAGAGGAGGTACCTGTTAGTGCACTTTATTGCCTGATAAAAACCTAGACTTATTTGAATGATTAGAAAACAGAAATAGAACCAAATTATAGGTTCTTAAATGATTCCAGAAAAAGAAATAGATTGCCTTTTGCCATAATGTCAGCCAATCATTCAGAACACTTAGCGATGCAAAAATCTGTGAAAAACATTGGCATCTATACTTCTTAACATCCAATAACTAGAAGATGGACACTGTTTAATTCAAATCAATTTATTGGAAAGCTTGATTTTTCTATTAGTAATGATAGTATTTAAATTCATCAAGTTTTGTATTCTTAGATAAGAAGTTAATATTTTGTTACATGAAATCTTTTGGTCTTAATGGACTACAGAATGTTGTAACTTCTGTAAATTGCTTTTATTTAATTTAGTAACTCACATTTGTATGTACACAAAGAAAGCAGACAGTTGATACCTATGATATACAATGAGGGGAAGAGGAGAAAGAGGAAGACTCAGAACATTCATCTCGTTTATCTATTATGCATTTGTCCCTGATTATCCCTAAGCAACATCTATATATTGTCTTTAAGAGTTATTCTTAAACGTTTAAGTCAGTGTTATGCTAGTGTTTTCACCCAACGAATTTTGTTATATTATGTTACACTTGCAAAAGCATAAAGGCTATCACATTGTTAGAGGCACAGATTAGATAGGGGTGAATACCAAAATCCTGCATATTTGTAGGATAGATTGCCTAATGCTTGTGACATTGTTACTATATTCTGGTAATGGTTACTTTGTTTCCATTGTAGGTATATTAATTCCTTAATATATAATCATTCAGTGTTTACACCACAAGACTATAATAAATTTTAAGAAATATAAAATCTTCCATTTCTTAGATGAAAGAGATACAATTAAACAATTAAATTTTTTAAAAACTTTTTTCCTCCTCCCAATTCAACGAGCACTATTTGTTAAAGCACCTGCTATATATAAGGTATTCTACTAGGCAAACATGAAAAACAGTACAATCTCTGCCTTCAAAATGTATATAAGCTAATAATTTTAGACATTATCAATGGTCATAGAAAAATTTACAAGCGAATTCATTGTTGAATAGCTTTTTTATGCAATTATGAAAAATCTGTTGCATTTTAGGAGTCAGAGATTTAAAAATAATTTGTTATTGATTTTTTCTTTCTTTTCATTTTAACTTAATTATAGCTGTAAAACTAATTGCTTGATGAACATTATTTCTTTTGATTTTCTCAGGATGAGAAGCTAAAGAAGCTAGTGGAACAAAATGGAACAGATGATTGGAAAATTATTGCTAATTTTCTTCCTGTGAGTAATCAATTACTTATAGTCTTTTAAAAACAAAGCAAGATATTTGGATAAATTGTATAACATTCTAATTGTTCAATCACATATAACAGATAAAGAATTTGGGAGAAACACTTTGATTCCTAACTAATTTTTGGTATAATGTAACATAATATGAGATTTTACTGTTAGCTGAAGAGTACCATTTTGAACAATTTTACTATGCCATCTTATAGTCTCACTACCATTAGAATAATAAGAATATTTTACTTAAATGTGTTAAACAATAAACATTTATTAAATATCTATTAATATAAAAGAAATTTTATGTGCTTGAAATACAAAAGCAAAAATGAAACAGATTTTGTCTTCAAAGAGAATGGAGGTGGTATAACCTATATCCAAATAAAAATACATAGATGGTCGTTTCAAGAGTTTGAAATCACCCAACATCTAGGGGTGAGGCATCAAGAAATAAATAAAACCCAGTTATTTTGTAGGTGACTTGAACTATGCTTGAAAGGAAATTCTTTGGCTCAAGAAGTAATAGGTGGAAATAATAGCTAGACAGATTTAAGCTTGATGGAAAGAAGATATAGCCTAATAATAAAACAGAAAGGGCTTCCTTTTGAGATGGTGGATACTATCTCATTGAAGGTCTTCAAGCAGAGTCTGAGTGATTACTTGCCATCTTTATTTAATTTGAGGGAATTGTGAAATGACATTGGTGATTTGTGGCATAATAGATGATTAATTTAACAATGAAATACAAATTTCTCAGTTCAGAAGTTAAATTAATTTTAGTTAATTATGATAGCTATCCACAAAGCATGACAGTTCTCTTGGTTTCTTTAACATCTAGTTAGTCATTATAGGTGTCTCACTACTGGTATAACTAATAGTTATTTAATGTCCATTTATCATATTGATCAATGTAATGGGGCTTCTCTTAAGGCCATAGAAGAGTTCTTAATTTAGTAACCACAATCTGATTTTTCAACTTACATTATTTTTTCCTGCTTAATCTTTCATTGTTTTCAGCAATTAATAAGAAATAGAAAGAATTCCAGTGATGTAATCATGCCTGGAAATGCTGTTGATTTTTCATTTTATAGGATTATACATAAAATTGAGTATAGAATTAAGTCTTTAAATACTTTTAAAGTAATATTTTAACTACAATTTATTTCCTTTTATCTAGAATCGGACAGATGTACAGTGCCAGCATCGATGGCAAAAAGTACTGAATCCTGAACTAATCAAAGGACCATGGACGAAAGAAGAAGATCAGCGAGTAAGTACCTTCTTTTCTTTTGTTTGAATCATTATATAGAAAATTTTCAGTACATTGCTGTAAGTTACAGAACATGAGATGAAATATGCCAATAGAAAATATAGGACACTTTACCCCCACTTCCATCAATGAAAACAGTTTTGAAGAAACTTCACTGAAGATACTTTAACACTGCAGAATGATTACCCTCATACATTATATAGCACTAACATATCAGGTGATTTTTGTATGTTTATCTGAAGGTGATAGAACTTGTACAGAAATATGGTCCGAAACGTTGGTCTGTTATTGCCAAGCACTTGAAGGGAAGAATTGGAAAACAATGTAGGGAGAGGTGGCACAACCATTTAAATCCAGAAGTTAAGAAAACCTCCTGGACCGAAGAGGAAGACAGAATAATATACCAGGCACACAAGAGACTGGGGAACAGATGGGCAGAAATCGCAAAACTACTGCCGGGACGGTAACGTCATCAGATTTATTTATTAAATGGGAAAGGAAAAGGAATGGGTGTTAAGCATTCCATTTTAAATATTGAAAAATGGCTTAATTACATACTGTTAGTCATAAATGTTACATAGCATAAAACAGAAGCATAGACTTCTTTTTCTGGAAGGGACCTGAGAGGTCATCTAGTACCACATCCTCTTTTACAGATGAGGAAACTGAGACCCAGACATATTAAGTGACTTTCCCAAGATTACACAACTAGTTATTGGTACAGTCAAGATTTGAACCCAGGTCTCCTGAATACAAGCCTAGAACTTTCACCTTAACATTCTTCCAAGGTATTTTCTTTTAGCTATAGTAGCATTTCTCTGAATTATTGCTTTGCCTCTAAGTAAACAAGTAGTTACAAGTTAATCTGCTTCAAGTCACTTGAATAACAAAATAAAATTCTCTTCAATAGGGCAGAAGCAAATTTTACCAGCAAAAAGGATTTATAGCAAATTTATTATTTGGAACACAAGATTCCTACACACATTAAAATAAGTATAAAAATGGAAGACCTATAAATATAAAACACATTAGAATTTTTTCCAAAGTTCCAATTTATCTAGGAACTCTATGGCATAAAGAGATTTTTCTTCATAATCTTGTAAATAGATAGGAAGAAATGATCATCTTGCAGATAGGTAAATTGAGGCTCATAGTTTTACTGATTCATTCTGACTGATTCATTGTCACACAGAACTTCTGGATTTCTTATTCCCAACTTCATTGCTTTTTCTACTACAACATACTATTTAGGACACTCTCCATTTATTTTTTGTTCTCTCTACTAGGCTCTTTGAGAGACATTTAACAGAGACAACAGATTAAAGGAAGGGCTGGTCATGAATATCTCCTAATCCTTGTGCAATATAATTTTTTCTCCTAATTGTACCTGCAAGTTTCCTGAGCTGTATAAATTAGAAGTGGTCTTTAAAGAAAGGAAAAATTATAGAAAAGTCAATTCATCTCTAAAGTTCTATTTAATTTCTAACATTTTTTTGAGTCTAATGAGAAATTGTCTAGCTCTGATGACTTTGTTGTGGCACCATTTTACTTGTAGATGTAGACTTGGCCATCTTAGAAGATTCAAGAGGTATAGGGAAATGTTGAATATTTTTATTCTCTGTGAAGAATAGCAGGGTATGAAAGTACACTGTTACTCGTTAATACAAATTAAAGGATAATTGAGCTCCCTCTCCCCTCAAAATGTCTCTCCACCCTCACACCAAGACTAATACAAAAGAAAGATTCAGACTTTTTATTCCATTCAGAATGTATGATTGCCTGAAAAATTTTGAACCATCAATCATATATGTGATATGGTGAGATAATAAATTCTATCTTCCTCTATAATTTCTATCCAATTGAAGAACAAATATTTTTCCTTTTACAAAGAAGAATTTTACAAGTCTTATCTCTAGGGCTATTGGATATCTAAGAGTGATGATAACTTACTGATCACCATCAACAAATATTTACTGAGGATCTGTGTCAAGGTGTTGAATGCTAGAAACTAGAATTCAAATGATTTATTCTCGACTGTTTTCTACTAAGGCAGAAAGTTTAATACTAGTGGGACCATAGATTTATTTGATGAAAATATCCCTTTCTTGAGGAGATAAAATGATTAATGATTTGTTGAAAGTAATTGGTGGAAATTGATATCTTAAAAATATGGATATTTAGGTGGGAGGAAGTAAAAAGGATTTCAGCTTGGCTGTAAAATTAGAACAGATCAGAATCTTTCTGCAGTTTTTTCTTAATTGGCTTTAATCGGAATATAAACTTTTGCTTGTAAAAAATTTTGTATGTATATATTTCTGTGCAGAACTGATAATGCTATCAAGAACCACTGGAATTCTACAATGCGTCGAAAGGTTGAACAAGAAGGTTATCTCCAGGAGTCTCCCAAGGCCAACCAGCCAACAGTAGCCACAAGTTTTCAGAAGAACAATCATTTAATGGGTTTTGCCCACACACCACCCTCTGCACAGCTCCCATCAACTGCCCAGACCCCAGTTAGCAACGACTATTCCTATTATCATATCTCTGAAACACAAAATGTAAGCATTGGGAAAAACCAGCTTATAAAAGCAATAATCATTTAACCTCCAATGAATACTATTGTATTTGTATAATATCATTTATTTTAAAACATTTATTGAAGCATTTTTTCATACAACATTCATTTCTTCCTCCCCAGCAATATAGCTTACTTTTTAAAAGGACTTGCATGTATATTGTCTCGTTTGATTTTCATAAGAATTAGGGCAATTAATATTATCACCCTCATTTTAAAAATGTGAAACTAAGGGATGAAGTACTTCATTCATGATCACTCACACACCTAACAATGAAAGGAGCTGCTTAGAATCCATGCCTGCAGACTTGTGGTGTGTAATCATCTCATCCCACTAAGCTTGCTACTAAATTTTTTATTTAATATAAAATACATCAATAAAGAAAATCAATGATAAATTAATATAATATTTTCTGAAGGGATGCAATTTTTTTCACCCCCAAAGAAAAGCATATATTTAGAGATTCTTTGTTCTGGAAACTTTGGTTTGGTTTGAAACTTCTCTAAGATTTGTGGAGTTCCCTTCCCTTTGATGAATATTGATTTTTAGGGAAATAAGTCAATGATAATGAGTAGAAAAAGAAACACTGAAGACAAACAATTGAGATGACAACCTTAAATGTAGGAACAACACATTTTTTTAAACATGAAAAACCACACCTGAGCTTATTGTAGAGCCTTTAAAGGAACCTTAAAATTATCTAACAAAAAATCTTTCCCTTGCTGACCTATTAGATTATTATAATACAGAGCCTCTAGAAAGATCATTTTTGAATGAAGAATATGCTCATGAAAAGCTTTATGTTTTCAGTTAAATATCTATTTTAATGATTAAAATGAAAAAAATCTATCAACTTATCAGTACTATATTTTTCTATTTTTTCCTCTTTTTCAATATTTCTTTTTTTTCCAAGAATTTTTTCATTATACTCTTTAAAGTTGCTAAATGAATTTTTCTTATTCAAGGTCAATGAGCATTTCATATTTCTTTTGCTGAAAATTTGAATAACTAGCTATTTTTGAAAATCATCTAATTTATTTTCAAATTAGACATATTTTTATCTGTGTGTGCATTTTATCTGCACAGAGTATATTGTTAACTAAATTTTAGAACATAGTATAAGCATGTATCATCATAAATTACTTTTTAATTTTTTTAAAAAAACAAACCTTTTTTGGTCTAGGTCTCCGGTCAGATTCCATATCCTGTCGCATTGCATGTAAATATTGTCAATGTCCCTCAGCCAGCTGCTGCAGCTATTCAGGTAGATAATTTAAAGATCATTTCAGAAAGGCATTAGTTAACATCAAATGCACAAATTTGAAAATATGAATGCTGTTATTTGTTTTGGAACACTTTTTTTCCATCCTATTGAATGATATTAATAAAGAAGGGAATGGGGAGGGAGTTCTGACCAAGGAAGCAAATAGTCTGCTCTTCTGAGGTGATATTGAAACAACACATCAGTCAGCATCTGCTGTGGGGGCTTTTCATTTCACCAGAGAATATTGAATTTCATTCTCGATATTAAAACAAGGATTTTTACAGTGGAAGAGTGCAGTTGGTATTTATTTCATCTCTGAGACTAATTTGACCGTGGTGCCACATGACAAGAAGTCACAGGCATTTTAGTTCCAATCAGTTCCAATCAGACTTTTATCTTTTTTTTTTCCCTCAACTCTCAATTTCAGAGACACTATAATGATGAAGACCCTGAGAAAGAAAAACGAATAAAGGAATTAGAGTTGCTACTAAAGTCGACTGAGAATGAACTGAAAGGGCAGCAGGCATTACCAGTAAGAATGTCACTGTGTGCTTGGCCGGAGGGATAGCAGCTTTACCCCAGTGCTTTCTTTCTTCCTTCTCCTCCCTTCTACTTGTGACACTAATCAAGGCTCTATGTTTCCATTAAAAAGGATTTGATGTTGCACAGACTAAAATGCAACTAATATTGGACTGGGATTATTTTTCTTCCTTTCATAATTCAGTAGTGACCCCAAATATTGATAGTGATAGTCATCCTTAGCAACAATTTGTTCTGTGGAATTATTTCAAATAATGAAGAATTTAGTAAAGAAAATCAGCAAAATAAAAAGCTAATTTATCAACCCCAACACAATTGAAAGAATTTTTTAAAGCAATATTTCTTGTAATGAAAATGTGGTGCCTATTTGTAGATTGTTTTTCTTCTCTTTTCTGACCTTCTTTTGCCTGTATATTATATTCTTCATAATTTCAAACTTGACTTGGTGCATGTTCAACATATGCATTACATACACAACACACATGTATTTTTTTTACTTCTCTGTGAATAATGTTAGTCCTTTTAGTTGCATGCATAAAACCAGTGCTGGCTATTACTGAATTCTGACATATTTTGTAGTATGATTAGATAGTAAAATTAGTAAAGCCATTGTCCTTTGTAATATAGTTAAGCCAATAAAATAAAAATAAAAAAGAGAAGTGATAGCCAGCAGATATTTTATGAGTAATTTTTTTGGTTTAATAATCAAATGATTATATGCATGATGTTAGTCTGACCACTTTTAACTTTAGTTAATATTTTGCAATTTCTTCTGTTGCATGATGCCACTGGAAAGAAACTTCTGTTAATTTGCTCTTCTGCTTTCCTAACCACGTTGATTTGACAGCCTCTTCATTGCATTGGTGTAAGCTGTAGTACTAGCTAGGGATAGAAGAAACAAAGATATAGGCAAACAAAAGCAACTCTAACTCTTAAATACTTTAGCCTTTTGCAAGGTAGTTGGGTATATATATATATATATATATTTTAACACAGCAGAATCTTACAAAGTCTTTGGGATAGTATGGGATAATGCAGATTTTTAAATATCCTGTGTACAAAGACATACTTTTGTATGTATGTACATATGTACATACAGGCATTTATGCCCCCAATGCTTGTTCTTTTAACAAAATGATAGCTATAAAAATCATTGTAAAGCTGACAAAATACACCACTATTTAAAAGCAGGGTCTTGCATTGATAAAAGGAAACATCTTGACAACTGTTTCATAGGCGTAAGTTTTAGATGATGCAACAACATTTATCTTTCCTCCAACAGCATCTGACACCTTGTGCAATTTCTTTGCTAAGTTCCTCCTTCCTTTTTTTTCTCCCTATTCTTTCTTTCTTTTTCCCCTTCTCCTCTTAGACACAGAACCACACATCCAGCTACCCAGGCTGGCACAGTACAACAATTGTCGACCATACCAGACCTCATGGTGACAGTGCACCTGTTTCCTGTTTGGGAGAACATCACTCTGCTCCATCTTTACCAGTGGACCATGGCTGTTTACCTGAAGAGAGTGCATCCCCAGCAAGGTGCATGATCGTTCACCAAGGCAATATTCTGGATAATGTTAAGAACCTCTTAGAATTTGCAGAAACACTCCAGTTTATAGATTCTGTAAGTAGAATTGACAAGCCAAGGTAAAATGTTATTTGTTTTTTTTCCCCATAGTTTGAAAAATCTGTACTACCATGATTTCCATTTTCTACAGTGGTTACACCATTACTGACATCTGCAATACTAAAAGTGATTTCAGTCTCATGCTGTTCCATCTATAATTTTGAAAGTCATGGGTATAGATTTCTTGGAAAAAAATTAATTTGTTTTTTTTTTAAAAATAGTTGAGCTCTACTCATTCATAGTTTGAATAAATGACCACATTAAATTTTACAAGAAATTTTGCTGTTTTGAGGGTGGGAGTAATTTGTTCATTTTTGTGCAACTCTTTTCACATCTATGTGCTTCTTTAGGATCCTGTTTTGCTTTGGGAATAAAACATCAAGATTGCAGGATGTATCTTGAAGTCATGAATGCATTCATTGGTAGTGTTAAGGGGGGTTATTTCCATAAAGCAGCAAACTTTCTTTACTATGCCTTTTTGTGATCTAAGGCATTATGTTTGAGTGAGACAGATTTGTATAAATGCAGTTCTTAACAAGTAGGTATTCTTGCATTCATAATTTTCATTCCTTCTCTTAAACTTTCCAATAAATTGCTCAACAATTATTGATCACTTATTAAATAAAAGCCAAATTTTGCCCAAGTGCATCCTTCTCTAGGACAGGTACTTTCTTTGTTTTAGCTTGCACATAATCAAGGACATTTTGATAGTAATGTAGTACAAGGACAAAAACTCAAAGTTTTAGATGAGTATGATTTTCATTCATAAATTCATTTGCTCATTCATTCATTCATTCATTTAATAAATAGTTAGTAAGTACATATATGTGCCAACAATATACTATGACAAGCTTTGGATGGAGCATGATAACGATTACTTAATATAGCACAACTCAATAATTATAGTGTGTTAACTCTGCAAATCAAAGTAGACAGGTGTTTGATTGTATGTGGCATCTCTTTTTCAGTGTTGTGATTTCACAAGATAGCCCATACCATACATATATCATCTCACAGTTCCATCCCTCCCACATTGTTTCAGGATTCTTCATCATGGTGTGACCTCAACAGTTTTGAATTCTTTGAAGAAGCAGATATTTCACCTAGTCAACATCACTCAAACAAGGCCATACAACTTCAGCAAAGAGAGGGCAGTGTGTATAGACCTGAAGGATATATTAGCACAAACTTGAGCAAATGCATGTTGAGTCAGGGTTTACTTGACTCATCCAAGTCCTTACCTACCACCGCAAGGCACAGCACAATTCCACTCGTCATCCTTCGAAAAAAAAGGGGGCATGCGGGCTCCCTATCTACTGGAGACTATAGCTCATTCATATTTTCTGACGTCAGCAATTCCACTCCCAAGCGTTCCCCTGACAAAAGTCTACCCTTCTCTCCCTCTCAGGTAGATCAAAATGCTACACAGATGTTACTAATTTTCAATAGTCTCAAGAGTGTTAACAATTTAGAAACTAATCCTTCAGAATAAATGACTAATTACTGTTGCACTCACTGATTTCATTCCATATTTGAATCTAGTCACTGCTGTGTCAGTTTACTATGCAAAGAATAGGTTACCTGCAAACTAACTGATGATTTTGTTTTAATTGCTTCTTATTCTTGGTGGTTTTGAAAGGGGAAGATTGTTATTTGCATGGCCTTTGCTTTTATTTCCTCCTGCACCGGGTTTTAACCTTTCCATCTTTCATTCCCCACCTCCCTTAAAAAAAAATACTTTCTGCATCATTGTCCAATTATACTGTGATTCGCTGATAAGGGTTCGGGGGACAGAACTAGTGAGAGAAGCAAACTGTGTTTAGATAATATTTATATATTCAGATTGTGACTAAAGGCTAGAAAAAGTATAGGTGCCATATCCTTATATAGGAAAGGAAAAAGTTAAATCTTCAACTCATTTCTGAGCATTAGCTATTTTGTGCTATAAGTGATAACATTATGTAAACACAGTTTTTGCCTATTAATTTCATTGTTTCACTGGGGGGGGGTGTCTACTGACTTTTAAAAACTATTTTAAAATATATTTAAAACAAATTAAAACAAATTTTTAAAAAATATTTTAAAGTTTTTTTAAAAATCACTGTAGAAGGCTAGAACATGTATATTAGAAATTCACTACGTATGTAAATAATGGAAAATAATCAAAATAAGTTAGTAATTTAAATTACAATTACCTGTTAAATTTCTTTGAAGCACAACTTTGACTACAGAAAAGTGCCTCTGAAACAAAGTTGTCTTGAATTAGCCCAATCAGTTTCATTTCAAAATCTTTCATCTATTTTAATTTATTTCATAATAATAGTTTTATAGTATAAGAATATATATATATATTCTATATATATACTCTATATAAGAATATAGTATAAAAATATAGCTATAAAAGTAGCTTTAGTTGGTATGAAGGAAAAAAAACAAATTCTAAAATAATTTGATTAATTGACCTTAATTTTTAAAAATGCTTTTTACTCCATAAGGTGGCAAATACTTTTTATTTGGATAGTTTCTTTGGGATTCATAATTTTATCACCAGAAACCCTGATTTTATTCATAATTCATAAACAGAATCTTGAGTATGCTCATTTGAAATAATATTCAAATTATAGAATATATAGTTATGATTATTATTGTAATGATTTTATATTTTAAGTCAGTAAAATCTATTTAATAGTTGCCAAAATGGTATCTCTTTTGATTTGACTGATTCTAAAAGACAATATTTTAATCTAGGCCTGGTTCTTTTTTTTCACATTTACAGTTCTTAAACACTTCTAATAACCATGAAAATATGGATATGGATATGCCTACTTTAACTTCCACCCCACTCAATGGTCATAAATTGACTGTTACAACACCATTTCACAGAGACCAAACTGTTAAACTTCAAAAGGAAAATAATATGTAAGTGCTTTAATAATGAAATTTATTTTTCAATTCTGTCTTATTTGATAGGATAAGTCATATTTTCTGGACTTCTTGGACCATATTATTCATAGGTAAAATATATATGTTTGCATCTTGAGTATTATCTTTCCAGGATTTAGAAGGCCTAATAGCATAATTAGATATGAGTATATCTATACATAATATCATAGAATCATAGAAGAGCAAAGTTGATGTGGAGTTCTTGTGATCAGTAGAATCCTTGTTTAAGGTCTTATTTCTGATCATTATATCACTTAACTTAGTTTTAATTTACTCATTAAAAAAAATGAGGATTAGCTATACCCTCATTTAAAAAATAAGGATTAGCTATACCCACAGTTCTTATATTACAAAAATGCAAACTTTTCTTTTAAAACATTATATGGGATATCAAAGTTTTCAAAACTTAAAAGTGTGTCAAGACTTTTAGGATGCCCTGTATAGTCAGCCAGCATTATCATAATTTTATAACTAACTAGAAGTGGACAAGGTTGTCTCTTGATGCTCATTATAACATTTGATTATCCTATATAGAAATTATTTTACAAATCAGGTTCAGCTTTTCTTCTGGACAAAGGCTTCTGTTCTCATTAAGCTCAAAAAAGGCCTTCAACTTTTGTTCCTTATCAGTTATAATGAGGCTGATTATATATATTATATATTTAATAATCTTCCCCACTCCTTTCACTATGTATGAATATATATTATTCGTTTCTCACTTGTGTGAGTTTTTCATGATTTGATAGATAAAACATCAACTCACACACAAGAAATCTTGTTAATTTAGTAACTATGGGAAATTCTGGCCAGACAGAATTTTAGACAATGTAAAATGCAATGACTGAATCCAAGTACATCTTATCATTAAAAATAAGTTAGCAAAATGTTTCCTCATAGAAATGGCTTGGTTAGATTAATAGACAAAAATTTGTTATAAAATATTCAAGCTTGAGCATCACTACTTTTTAAAGATATGTGAGTTCACTTGAAAAAAGTTTATCCTCATAAGAAGGCATATACTTTACTCACAACCTTAGATTACATTGTAAATGTTTTTTACATAGCCTAGGTATTGTGGAATTACTACAAATTCTTAATTATTCAATTCCTAATGAACATACTTTTTCTATATGTTGTCATGATCTCTTTTTTCACTAAATGTTACATTTTCTCCTTCCCCAGTAAGTCAGTGCCTATATAAAAATAAGAGAAGGTTCATTTATAAAGTTATTAGTTTCAGATGGTAAAATACTTTTATAATTAAGAACATTATATTGTATTCCAACTATTTACATATTGGTGATCCATATATGATAGCTCTTTATAGGTAGAATGAGTTTTTTGTTGTTGTTTTTTTGTTTTTTTTAGCCAGAATACCTTCTTCAACTAGATCGGATAAAAGAGATGAGATTTATAACTAGAAGGGACTCCCAAGGTTTATCTTCTTCAATCTCTTCATTTTACACATAAGGAAACTGAAGTCCAGGGAGCTTAAGGGGCTTGTTCAAGATCACATTGTCAGTATGCTTCAAAAGTGAGGGTTAAGCCCAGGTCAACTTACTCCAGAGCTAGTGTTCTTTTCATTGCCTCACACTGACTCTCAGTGATCATACTTATTAACGAGATGCTAAAGCATTAAGAGAAAAATTAATCAATTGAATGGGTATATTAATAATTATATGAATTATCTGAAGCATTGTCTTTTTATTTTTAAAGTTTCAGAACACCAGCTATAAAAAGGTCAATATTAGAGAGTTCTCCAAGAACTCCAACTCCATTCAAACATGCCCTTGCTGCACAAGAAATAAAATATGGTCCTTTGAAGATGCTAGTAAGTATGGAGATTATCTCTATTTAAGAAGATTTGTCAAAAGAAAATGGACTTGTCTTATGACATCTTTCTTCTTTTCAGCCTCAGACACCATCTCATCTTGTAGAAGATCTGCAAGATGTCATCAAACAAGAATCTGATGAAACAGGAATTGTATCAGGTTTTCATGAAAACAGTCCACCTTTGTTAAAGAAGATCAAGCAAGAGGTAAGCAAAAAAAATCTTTGCAGTTTCTTCTTCTGGTTTCTTTGGCCTTTTCTTAGAGAAATGTTTGGTTGTACTATGATATTAAACTATGCATCTAATGAATAATGAAGATCTTTATAAATTGCTGATGGACCATGCTGATTTCATATTTTATTCCTCAGTCATCTCCTCAATTTTCCCAAAGCCACATAATAATTAACTTTGTCAGAAGACATGCATCAGGACAGCTTTATGTCCTGCATGATTATATCTCTACTGATATAAATTGCAGTCCTTTTCATAGGTTGGTAGAGTCTTCACAAGTTTCCAATTAGGTAGTTCAGTGGGTAGAATAATGGACCTAGGGACAGGAAGACCTGAGTTCAAATTCTGTCTTATACACTTATTAGCATTGTGATTCTGGGCAAGTCAGTTGACCTCTCTCCCTCGGTTTCCTCATTTGAAAAATGGGACTAAGAATAACAGCACCTTTACAGGATTGTTGTGAAAAGAAAATATTTCTAAAGCACTTTGTAAACCTTAAGCATTATGCCAATGTTTCTCTTCCTCCTCCTCTTCCTCATTATTATTGTTATTCTATGATCAAAACAGTTTGCTACTCATCACACTGGACAAAACTCTGGTAACAAGACTCTGACTTTTGTTTTACTGATTCTTAGACAAGAGGTACAGTCTGTCACACAGCCTTAGAACCCTTCTTACTTTGTGGGACCTGATAGAGCTTATACTCTGGTGTTATATTTTTAAAAGCCCAAGATTGTTCCTGCCCTGCAACAAGGCAGCAAAGTGGGATTTTAATAGACATATAAAAAGAAAAAAAGGAAAGGAAAAGAAGCCAGATTTGCTATGCTAATCATTTCCTCTGCCTTCCAATTCTATCGTAAGGGATTTTCCTTCTTTTGTTCCCAGATGCCAAGTATTTTCAGAAATATAGAAAATTGAGATTTAGGTTTAAAAAAGATAAAATTATTAGTGCTTTTCATGTCTTACAGAATGGAATGCTAATAAGCCTGATCTTTCAAGTGCCAAGACATTTGGGTTGGCAAAGAGAATGTTTCTGAATAGAGAAATTAGAGCTAATGGATATACATGCTTTCATTTAGGCCAGTTGTGAGCAAAGAATTTGAAATCTTTATCAGAAATCTTTTTTGTGTGTGTGTTTCAAAAGTAAAAGCCTTTAGAAAATGAATATTTCCTTTTTTTTTTTACTCCTAGGTGGAATCTCCAACTACTAAAACAGGAAACTTCTTCTGCTCCAATCATTGGGAAGGACAGAATTTAAACACTCAGCTATTCACACAGGCATCTCCTATGGAAGATGTGCCAGTATGTATAAACAGTTAAATCTTAATTTTTTTAATTTAAAATTCTGAATTTTTTATTTGTGAATTTAAGACTGATGACAGCAGATCAGCCTAACTAAAATGGCTTTCATTCCTGTTATTAGTGGGCTCCATCTGAGGTTTATGTTTATTATTATTATGTTTATGTAACAGAAACTAATGCTCAAATTCAGAATTTTTCAATTTCTATTTTTTATTATATTTTAATAGTCACTGTGGGTTCTTTTTTGGTTCTTTAGCTTTTATTTACTTCCAGGAAATAAGAATAGTAAGAAATACATATTAGGATCAATAATTTTTATCTAAAGTTTTCTTATTTTCTTTTCATTGACTTATTTTTTTCTCTTTGATCTTTTGGTGTGCCCTACACTGAATAGGTACAAAATTAAAATATTTGTTGATTTACTCAGTTGCTACAATTATTTAAATTTGGTATTCATCTTTCTACTATCTTCAATAAAAGTATAATTTTTGGAGAGGGTGTTCTTCTCTCTCCAGAGTGACAAGTACAGAAAATTACACACATACACACGCACACAATATATTATTGTAATATGGTACTGGATGTGGTTGCATCTAGGATTGGGGGGAATAAATGTTTAACAACTGATTGGGGGTTAGAGGATGGATTGTATGCAAAACACATTTTTAAATTTAAGCTACATTTTTTTTTACAATTTCTTTATCACTTTCAAAAGTTTATACAATCAACAAAAAAAGTCAATGATTTGAAACATTTGCTAATTTTGGAGGTATAAATGATCACACTGAAAATTTAATCATCAGTTCTCATGAACTAGAACAAGTTGGCTCTAGCATGCCATTGTACCATTTAACATAGTTTAAAAATTCTTTATTGAAGAAATTTTATTGGGACTATTATACTGAGATTCCCCAAAAAATATTTGTCAATCATGTTGAGAGGATTTAGAAATAGAAAAAACACAAGTATGTCAGCTAGTTCATTAGCAAGAGAAGTTATTGCAGACATGTGCCTTTTCCAGAGGAGTTCATAGTGGGCCAATCTCTTAAAAACCTTGTTTTACACTCTAATTTCATTGCATATTATCTGATTTTAAAAAACATCCATTTTTTTCTTGTTCTTTTTAGAATCTTCTTACAAGTTCTGTTTTAATGATGCCAGTATCAGAAGATGATCTCAAAACGTTTACAGTACCTAGAAATAGATCCTTGGCTAGCCCTTTGCAGGTAATTTCTATTCTAGCATTAATATTTTTCTGTGTTTTTGCTGAAAAACTTGCTGTCCAGTGTTTTTTGCCTTGTTTTAGTAAGTAAAAAAAAATCCTGGTTTGAAAAACAAAAGCAAAAACAAGCCTTATTGGTATAAGATAGACTGAACAATCATGGAGTACTCAGTCATTCAAGTGAGTCCCAGTAGCAGAAAGAATTGATATAGCTCCAGTGTTGACCTGAGAATAAGATCATATGTTGTATGTTATCAATATCTGCTTCCTAAGTTTTTTGACATAGAAATAAGTTAACCTATATAGCTTTCTCTTTGATTTTTCTTTCAAAACTTGCTCTTCTTTCATACTTTTTCATACAGAGTTTCAACACTGTAACATTCAGATTTCAAATAGAATTTGAAATTAACCAAATGAAAATTAATTCTAATATCTTTGACTCCTAAGGGAAAAAGAAAAGTCACTATCCAATGATGATTTGTATGACAGTCTCTTTTATTAGCTTTTAATGGCAGACAAGCTTTCCATGATAAACTAAGCTTGCATACTTTGATCCTGCCTTCTCCTTCACTGATAAGGCATTATGTGCAATGAAAATGTGAATTACTCTAATACTAATAGTCTAAGAAAGCAAACTTAAAAAAACAAAATACAGGTAATATGAGTTTTTTAAAAACTTATTCAGATAAATGACTCTGATCTTGTCCACATGGTAGCAGAACTTTTGTTGTCTTGGGAACTGTTTGAAAAGAAATAGCACTTTTAAAGACATCTAAAAATGCAAGACTTAGAAATAGGGAAGGCTTTGAAAAGCAAGAAAAATTTAGAGAGCTAATCGAGATATGTCGCAATTTTTTCCAAATGGATAATTTTAAATTCTAGTTGAAATCTCAACATTATAGAATCTAACTTTTGTTTGGTAGTAAAATGTGAAAAATGAAAAACATCTTCTAAACTTAATCAAACTGGTAGACTATTTTCTGACCCCTTTCACAATATTTTCTCATCTGCCAATTCCAAAATAATTATCTACTGCCTATTTTTCATTACACACAGTACTGCTAGAAATTTTACCAATTACAAATTTATGTGGATTAAAAATAATACTTTTTACTTTTCTCCTGACACCTAACAAAAATTCAGGTGCACTAAAGGAATGGGAGTTTTGATCAGAGCATGGAATATGTTTTGAGACCAGGGTAGAACAGCTTTGAATATTTTGTTAACATTTTCAACATAGAACAGAATGAGAGTATGAGACTTTAATTAGTTTGGAGAAAGGGTAATTAGGAACTTGAAGGATGCCAATGACAAGCTTTTCCTATTTCACAATTTTGCCACAGATTGCCTATTCATCCAGGAAAGAAAAAAGAAAAATTTCCTTTTTTTCCATTTCCATTTCCCTTCTGTATTGCACGGCCCTCTGTTCTCAGGATGCAGAATATAGGCCAAAAACTATTATAATCTGTTATATAGGTTATATATAACTTTTATATATAAGTTTCATGGACTAGCTTGGGAACCTGACCAATATTTATATCATTGTTTCTATGAGAAAAAGAAGTTGCAAGATCAATAAATTTTTTATATACAATTTCCAAGCTAAGTTCTCTCTGTAATATATCCAAATTTAAGTATAAATAAGTAGCTCTTAGATTACCATTTGGAGGGATTATCATTACCATTGCTTCCTTAAGTTATCACAGAAAATTGAGTTATTACTTTTTAAACTATATTTGTTATTTCGTTATTTTTCCTATTACATTTTTTAAAAATTTAACATTAATTTTTAAAAAAAAATTGAGCTCCAAATTCTCTTCCTGCCTTCTGTCCTTTTCCTAAGTCTTCAAAAGACAAGCAATATAATATTGATTATACATGTGAAGTTATGTAAAACATTTCTGTGTTAGACATTTTGCAAAAGAAAATGCATTTTAAAAAGCTGAGAAAAATAAAATGAAAAACATATGCTTTGATATGCAATTCGGACTCTACCAGTTCTCCTTCTAGAAATAGCATTTTTTCTTTATGGGTCCCTTAGAATTGTCTTAGATCATTGTTTTAATCAGAGCAACTAAGTCTTTCATAGTTAGTCATCATTACAATTTTTCTATTACAATGTTTTCTTGGTTCTTCTCACTTCACTTTGCATTAGTTCACACAAGACTTCCCTAAGTTTTTCTGAAACCATCATGTTCATCATTTCTTTTGTGAGCTATTCCTTTTTTAAATTATTGTATAAAATTCAAAAATGGTTTTGCATAATATGGAAATGTTTTCAGTGTATTCTTAAATTTTAATTAATGGAGATTTCTAATTATTTTTAAACCATTATTTAATTTGATCAAATTGATGATTCATAGCTAAACCATTACACCTAGAATTGGAATTAGTAAACTAGGGTCAACTAAATCTTTTCCCACTCATGACCCCTTTTTTGCCCAAGAAATACCTCAAGTATAAAGGTATACAAAAGAGGAAGACAAATCAAACATTTACTGATAATAAACTACAATTTTATCAACCCCTTGTTATGAGACTTTACATTATATATATATAAAGTTTAATGTGAAAATTTTTTTCATGATATGCCAGTTTATTTAATCAGTGTCAACCATCCAACTGCATAGCTCAAATTCTTCATAATCAAAAACGAAACAAAAGTAAATATATTTTAAGACTTGAGTTGTCTCATCTTATCTGCAGTACATAATCTGTTATCTATACTGATCAAATTGGATATCTATCAAATCTTTCCTTCACTTTTTGTATATTGTCCCTAGACCAGAAGTCTAATTGCTAAAATCAGTTTCAAACTCTGGTACATTAAACATTTGATATTGCTTCAAGTAAATTGATAATTTTTAATTTTAAAAGTCTCCCAAACCTATGTAAATCTATTAATAATAATACAACTTTTTGTTTTAAACAAAATCGGTTGTAAAAATTCTAATTAGCAAGTTAGAATCTGTTAATTTTTACCTAAACTTTACCGGTATATCCTCTGTCATATTTTGTTTTCAGGAAAACAGGGTCTATCTATTTAACTTCAGAGTATGTCTTACATAAAAGAAGAGATATCAATATAGTTTTCAAAGAGTTATTACTTAGGCTAGGGCAAAGCACTGGGCCTGGAATATAGTAGGTACTTAATAAATGTTAGTTGACTGATTGACTGACAAAGAATTTCCTTGGAACAAACCAGATATAATCCCCAAAGCTATTTTGAGGTTTCTTGAAAAGAAGCTTTATAATTTCTTAAAACCAACAAAAACTTATTGAATTAAATTTAAGATATGAATCACTAGTGTGGCATTACAATTAATTTTTAAATCTATGTCATACCTCCAAAAATTACATTAAGTACCAAAAAAACAAACAAACAAACAAAAAAAAAAAACTACTGTGGCACACTTTTTGTTTTGAAAAGTTTCATATATATATACATATATATATATATATATATGCATAAAGAGTAAATAATAAAAATAAAACAAATACTTTAAACAATAAACCAGTTGAGGTAATCATAAACAATATTAAAGACACTTATTTTGACTAGTTATGTGATTACATAGTATCTGTTCCAATTCTGCTTGGTTTAGCCATATATCAATCTTTTAGGCAACGTTGCCATTTGAAAGCAAGACAGAACATTCATTTAAGAACTGAAAAAGTGAGCCAATGAATTGCTTTGTACATATATATATATATATATATATATATATATATATATATATATATGATGTATGATATATATGCATATGTATATAGTAGATATATAGATATGTGATAAGCTTTACATATACATGTACATACATATATCCATAGAATTAATTGTTTTCTTCTTTAAAAAATTAAATCTGTAAGAAATAATGACTTTTGGTGAAACCCTCTCTAACCATCTTAAGTTCATTGATGATTCTGCTTAAAAGAACAGCTTTTTCCCTAATGCATAAAATAAGATTGCGCTTTTAAGAATTACTTGCTTTAATTTCAAACTGTGAAAATTAACCTGGATACTTTTATAATAAAATATTATGGGAAATTTCTTAGATTTGAGTTTTTCATCTTCAGAATGTATGAAATGCATGCATTACACTACAAATTATGTATTCAGCCTGGAGGTCCTCCTGTATTTGAATTGGAAAAGGGAGTGTGCCTTTATAAGGTCGTGTCTTGAATATGTAGGTAGAAAAAGAGTATAGTTGGGAACAGAGCCATCAAAGAAAAACTGATAAAAATGTATGTGGTTCATAGAGAAAAGTAATGGATCTGGAGTCAGAGAAACGTGAATTTGAATCTCATTCTGCTATTTAACTAATTGTGTAAATTTGGACAAGTCACTTAACTTTTCTGGATCTCAGTTTCTTTTATCTAAATAGTTGAAATGTGAACTAGATTATCAACTTGCTGTACTGGATAGAAAGCTACTTCAGAATCGGGAAAACTTAGGTTCAAATTCTGCCTTAGAGAATTGCCATCATTTGCAAATCATTTTATACCTCTCAGACTTAGTTTCCTAATCTGGAAAATGACGATTATAATAGCACCTATATCTCTGGATTGTTTTGAGGGTTAAATGGGAAAACATGTGTAAAGCACTGTGTAAACTTTAAAACTCAAGATTAACATTAGCTTCCACTCTTCTTCTATCTCTAAATGCCATAATACTAAATTATATTTTGACCTTGATTCACATTTTTTAAAAAAAAGATATACCAAATCTAGAAATTTATGTAATTTGATGCCTTTGTGTCTGTCTGTACTTTCCTTCTTCCATGCAAGGTTCCTGTGAGAGGGTATCTGGGATTCCCAAGGTAAAGGACATTGAACTACTGTCATCCTTAGTTACAAAGGAGGATTGAAATGAATGTTTTTTCAATGTTTTCCCTTCATAGAGAAAAATATTTCTAGTTATAAAATATGCCCATTTAACAGTTGGATATAAATAAATTGTATCAATGAAAACGATTTGGCTAAATAGAAGGTTTTTTTTTTTTTTAATTCTATGGAATTGAACTAAAGTTATAAACCTTCCAAACTGTATTGTTCTCTATTTATAATTTTCCTTCATTTCCTATTTAAAACTTTAGTTTAAAAGATGTTCCTTCATTTCCTATTTAAAACTTTAGTTTAAAAGATGTATTCATATATACTCACTTTCCTCTTTTTTTGTAACCACAGAATGACAGCCTTAAATTTGAATTTCCTGACTTGTCACAATCTTAACTTTTTTTAAACAATGAATTTAATTTAAGCAAATTTCCAGCTATTTTTATATAAAAATTTCACCTAAGAATTTTAGAGTACTATTGATAACAATATTTACATTTTACCCAATTCTTTGGAATATATATCAAGCCACTCATCTTTATTTATTTATATTGCCTGTCTTTGTTAGTATAGTAATAATTTAGTGAACCACATAGCATTCTTGATAGCATATCATTGAAGTGTTCATAGGTAAATAGGATTGAGAAATTGTCTGTTTCCTAGAACACAAGAAAAAAAACTTGTAGATTTAAAGCTTGAGTGGACCAAAGAGATTATTTAGTCCAAAACTTAATGAAACAGAGTCAGGTAAAATGTCTTGCTTAAACTCACAAGACTAATAATGAGTAAAGCAAGGAATTAATAAGTTCAGAATTCTTTCCCTTTCACTGAAGCTTTACCAGTGATTCAATAGCTTATATAATATTAAGAGATTTAGATCTGGAAGAGACCTCAGATATTATCTAGCTTGGCTCCCTTATTTTTAAAATGAAAAAAACTTTTTTTTCTCAGAGTGGGGGAGTGACTTTTTTAGAGTTTTTGTCCTGCATTCTTTTCCCCTTTAGTATAATGGCCCTCCTTTCCTATAGCACATATTATCCTTAAAGAAGAGCCTACAGGCTGCTAAAATATGATTTAACTAGTCAATTCAGTAAATAAAATTATCTAAGCCCATTTAGTTGATTGATTTTTTTCCATCTTCCCATTAGGATAGTTGTGTTGTCTTGTATCAAGATAGTCTATTTGAGACATTTTGACATCATTCATCCTTCATTCCCTTTTTCTCTTCATCCAGGAGGTTCTCAGTAGTGGGTCACTTATTCCCACTTCATTTGTAAAAATTCACTGTGGCACCATTAATATTTTAGTGACCTATGACAATATATGTTCTCTATTAAGTGAGCACACTGTAGCTTTTGAGTTTAATTAAGAATGACTAATTAAGGAAGGAAAAGCATTGGAGCTTAGTCAGGACACCCTGCTCCAGGCAATCTTAACAAGACATGATGACTTGGTTTTTATTTAATGACACTTGGGGCAAATAAACATTCTGGGACTGAATATCCCCCAGACCTGGCAAGGTAGAATTGATTTAGAGCAACTTGGACCTTGGATTCTTTTTTGTTTATTAAGCTATGACCAACAAAATGACTGGTGAAAGAACTTGATGTCTTTGTGAATAATGGTGACACAAGAGATTAGAGAGGTGTGGTAGTCTATATTATGATCAAATTTTAGAAATAAGGGAATAGAAGCTGCTGCTTCCAGAAGGCATCAAAGACACTTCCCTTAACCTAGTGATTATTAAAAGAGGATTGGATCAAAAGGATATAAATTTATGGACTCATCTGTACCATTTTTAAAAATCACTATTCCCTCTCAAAAAACAACAGCAGCAGCAACAGCAACCTACAAACCAATAACCAGAAACTATTAATGCTTTTTTTTTTTGCATGAGAAAACATCAATTGTTTACTCTATAGTTGGCAATGGCAGATTGAATTTCAGTGGAGTATGTGAGGAAGTTAAAAAGAATGTATTTAATCTGAGAACAATTAGAGAATTACTTAGCTAATTTGTCAAGAAGATGGTCTTTTCACCATGATCAGGATTTTTTTAGCATCACCTGTTCACTTATGATCTATACATTTTTGGAAATAATTCTGACATCCCAAATCTTAAGTTCCAAAAATACTGTTTTTAGGGGCAGCTAAGTCGTGCAGTGGATAGAGCACCAGCCCTGAAGTCAGGAGGACCTGAGTTTATATCTTGCCTCAGCCACTTAACACTTTGTAGCTATGTGACCCTGGGCAAATCACTTAAATCCAATTACCTCAGCAAAAAAAAAAAAAAAAAAAGATATTGTTTTTAAATGAATTATGTAGACCGAGTAGTTAATCCACATTGCTGTTTCTTCTTACTTGATTGTTTTTCTATCCAGTGCTATTTTTGCTTTTTGGCTAACCTTAGTATTGCTTCAGAGTAATTTGGCTTTCCAGAAAATGGTAAGATTGATTAGTTTTCATATGTTCGTAAGTATTAGTGATAATATGGTGAATTGATAGCCTGGCCATGAAGCCAGGAAGATCTGGGACCAAATTCCACTTCTGACACAGGCTGACTCTGAGTATTGGAAACTTTCTTAACTACTCAGTACTCCCTAGAGAATTCTCAAAGGCTAAAAGTCACAGAGAAAGTGGCCAACTTGCACTGAAAGAATGAGTTTCCTTGCCCAAGAAATTCCCTATATCAGTGAAATCATAGGCTTTATCCCTACCTGGTCTATACATATTCATGTCTATGTATATATCATTTCTTTACAATAATCACTATTAAGACTTCAGAACATGGAGAATATAATTGCTTAGACTATTGCTAATCCAAATTTTCAACTGTCACTGCCTACAATAATGGTATAAATATAGGACAACAAAAACAATTCATATTCTAGATGAGAATGTGAAGAGAAACTAGTTCTGGCAGAAAACCACCTTTGACATAGTCTTCTCTTGTCTTACTGTTCTGGTTTCTACATGGGGTCCAAGTATTTATTTAATGTATTTTACCAGGATATCCCAGTTAAAGCTTTGACAGATTGTTTACATTTCTCTCCTGCCCAGGGGCAGCTAAAGACACGTTACAGGATAAGTGAGATGATTTGGCTGCCAGGAGAAGGATATGCTAGTTAGATTATTAGTGTAAAAATGAACTAAGGAGAGTTACAACCTGGAAACTGCCATATGGGTCAGTAGAGTGCCATTCATGTCCAGAATTCTTATCAATAATTCTAGTGTAAGTGAAATGAAAATTCATCAGCAAAAAAGGAATAATGGGAACACATAAACATGTATATGATGTTATTGAAAACCATTCTTTTATACTCTAAGATTCCCTGCCTACAATCCTCATTAGTTTGTCAAAATTCCTATTGACTTCTTGAAATGCACTATTGAGCCTCAGGTTAAAAATGAGATCTGAAAGAGGAAAACAAGATAGGGTCTGCCAAAGTGACATTTCAGTTGTTGGGATATAAATTTCTTTTTCTTTATCTAGATATTTAATTTTCTGCTCTTTCTTGAGTTCCTCTTATGATTTTGTAAAGCAATATACTTATTATATCTTTTGCTCCTTTCATCTTCATCACTCAATGTCGCCATCTTGTCAAGAGAAACTACATGGTGTTCTACTCTTGTACCCCTTTCCAACCACCCATCCTTCATATTCTCTTTATCTTTGTTCCTTGACCAAGTGGCTTCTATGGTTTGTGCTAATATTATGCCAATATAGGGAGACTTATTTAGTTATCCTAAGAGAGAAATATTTCTTTAGGTTGACTTCATGTGCTATGAGTTTTAATGTTTTTTGGAAACTGCCTTTTGTTGGAAGGTCTGATACTTTAGCTAAATTAGGATTATGTTCAGCCTGGAATAAACTGATTATCAAGTAGTAAAAGACCTATATAAATATGTATTATATATATATAATGTATACACATTCTTATGTTCATATTTGGTTCCTTTATTGTGTTCTTACTGGGGAAAGTTATGATTGTTGAGGAATCATTAAATATTTTTGAATGATGGTTATTGACATTGAGAGATATCTGGAGTAGAAGTAGTATTTTAATATTAAAAATAATTTCATATAAATATTAATGAAACCAATAATTCTGGTAATTCGGAGACTTGGTTTGTTATTAGAATTGTGCTCAATTGTGTTCAGGTAGTTAACTATGAATACAAGATGGGGGAGATTTGGTTAGATGGCAACTTCTCTGAAATAGATTTAGGGGTTTCTAGGAGAATGAATTCCATGTATTTAGTCAGGTGATATTGTAGCCAAATAAACTAAGAGGATCTTAGTCATACTTTTCAGGAACAAGAAGGTGTTAGTCACTTTTCTGCACTGATCCTATTCCATTTGAAGTTTTGTGTTCAGTTTTTAGTGCCAGAAGTGAGAAAAAACCATAATAAGTTGAAGACTATTCAGAGGAAATGGTGGATGGTAAAGGGTTTGGAGCCAATACTAAATGAGGATTTGTTGAAAGAATAGGTGATGAATAGCGAAGAGAAGTGTCATAAGTCACATAATAATCATGTTAATATATCCTAAAGTTTTTCATGTGGAAGAGGGATTTGAATTTTGTTTAACCTCAAAGAACAGAACTGTGAACTATATTACTTGATTTACTACAATGAATTCTGTCTCATTGGAAATTTTCTTTTCTGTTTATTTGGTATATTACAGTAAGGAATTCCATTTGTATAACAGTTGGAAGAGGGCTTTTGAAATTCTGTTATTTTGATTCTGTGATCCTCCTGAAGAGATCTAATAAACTATGACACTAGGCAGTACTCTCTATACCATTTATCAAGAGAGAAAGTGAAGGCCAGAATGAGGGCATGGCATATTTGGGCTTCTTTGCTTGTTTTAGTTTTATTATTTTTTGTTTGTTTGAATCGTCAACCTTGGCACAATACTTGGCACGTAGTTAACCATTTAATAAATTCTCATTCATTTGATTTGAGAAATTTTTCTTTATTATCAATTAATCCTTCAAAATTTATTAAGTATCTATTAGATGCCAGACACTTTTTAATGAATGAAATAATACCTACTTAAAGTTTAAGGTCCAAAAGAAGAAAACCCAACTTTATGGAGTAGTTTCCTTAGATATGTTGCTATTCAAGGAACTAAATAATACATTGGCTGGCACTAAGCACAGTGCCTATTACATGTAGATGATTGGTTGTTTAGTTGAGTGATAGATCTCTGGATCTAGAGTCAGAAAGACTATAATTCAAATTCAGACTCGAGATCCTTACTAACTATGTGTCCATGGGTAACTCACTTAACTACTCTGTTTCCTCCTTTGTAAATCAGGATAATAACAGTATTTGTAAAGAACTAAGCACAGTTCCTGGCTCATGGTAGCCACTATTTAAATGCTTATTCCTTTTCCCTTTTCAATTCAGTAAAAAATCTAACAGAAGGTTATTTATTTACATAGTACAATGTAGATTTTATTGTGAACAATTCACTTTATCCCCTTAAGACCTTAGTTTTCTTATCTAGAAAAGAAGGAAGTTGAGCTAAGCAACTTCTAAGGTCTCTTTTATGCTGAATCTATAAAATACTAAATATTAGTGCAAGAATAGAGGTTTATGTTTCACTTTTTTATTTTTCCCATTTAATAGTATTTTGTTTTTCCAATTACACATATAGTTTACAATATTACAATAGAAAAATTTTGAATTGCAAGTTTTTCTCCTTCCCTTCCCATTCCTCCCTCTTTCCCAAGACAAGTAGTCTGATATAGATTATACGTAACATGTATATTCTTGATTTGTGACAAAACATTTTCTTTAAAAAAAAAAACTTAAAAAAACTGTGAGAATTCTATAGCAATTTAACTCAAATGAATAAATCACTTATTTTATATGTGGAGTGGGGCTAAGAGTCTCCACCTATAATGGGAAGGGTGGATTCTCAGTATGAAAAACCACCCACAAGTATGGAATAACTGATAGCTTAAGAGTATTAGATGTTATTATCACATAGCTAATAGACATGAGAAGCAGGGATTTGAACTAGGTCTTCCTGACTCCAAGACTGCTTTTTTAGTCACTAGCCTGACTTCTCTTTTTAAAAATATATAGAAGAAAAATAATTGACTTAAAAAAGAAATTATGACCATCATATTTCTAAGTTTTTAATACCATGCTATTCTATAGTGAGATGAAACCAAATTGGAAATTTAGACTTGTTATGGCTTTAAAAGTTGGAGATTCTTTTTTAATTTTAAATAATATTTTATTTGTCCCAAAATGTAAAGACATTTTTAAACATTCTTTTAAAAAAATGAGTTCTTAATTTTCTCCCTCTCCTCCCTCTTCCTTAAGAATTCCATTAAGCAATTTGATAGGTTATATATGTACAATCATGTAAAATGTATTTCCATATTAGTCATGTTGTGAAAAGAGAAACAGATCAAAAGGGGAAAAGATCACAAAAAAAATAAAGTGAAACATACTATGCTTCAATTTTCATTCAGACTCCAATTCTTTCTCTGGATGTGGATAGCATTTTTCATCATGAGTCCTTTATAGCTGTCTTGAAATAGCTAAATCATTCACAGTTGATCATGTACAATATTGCCATCTGAGTACAATGTTCTTGTTCTACTTTCTGGAAGGAATTTTTTTTTTTTTAATTCAAAATATTCCAAAGAATTGTAGTATGCAACAGACTCTGTATATTTCACCCTCTTTCAACTAAGCAGATAGGGAAAAAAATTCTTGTGTTGAGCCATCAAAGAAAGTTACTGCTATCCAGGTTCTCCTGGAGAGAGAGGGGAAAACAACAAATATAACTTGGCACTGGATTAAGCATCTATGTCATCTTTAGACTTTTTTTAAAAGATATATGACATTCTAGAAAATATCAAAATGATTTGCCTTGTTACATAGCACTGCAAATTATTTGTTAACTCTGTGCTTCCAAAATAAGGCATACACATTTCGAACCATGTTATTTACATTTACAATGAGACTATGGATTAGTATCAGGATGAAACATAAATGAGGAGCTCAATTTTTTATATTCATTGGACCTTGTAAAAAGTCAGAAGCTCAGAGCTGCCAAACTTTGGTCATCTTCTAGCCCAAATTTCAGCAACCTGCTTAGAAAATATTATAGCCAGACTAATCTTCCTCAAATTTGCTACCATTGTTATGGTTCCATATTTCTTATTATATTTAGTCTAATTTCTTATGCTTATCCTACTTCTTTTACCTATCCTGTCCTCTTTATAATATTCTGTTTGGCACTATTCCACAACATTAACTTTTTGCTGTAGTTTGAACTGAATCTGTTGCCAGGCTAATTTCTACATTATGCCTATGCTTATATAGTCCAGAATGCTTTTCCCCAGACCCTTCGCTATGGCTATCCAAATTCAAGCTCTTCCTCCTCCAGAAAGTTCTTTCTAGCTATTTCTATTCCTAATGATCTCTCCTTTCTTTTACTCCTGCCCTATTTGTATTATGTATTAAGATATTGTTGTCTATTACTCACTGTTTTATATTGTGGGCTGGAGCCTTGGACCTAAAGTCAGAAGACTTGGATCATCTATGTGACCCTAGGAAACTCACTCAACTTATATCTGTCTCAGTATACTCATGGGTAAAATGATGATGATGATAATAACATCTACTTCTCAGGAATGTTGTGAGAATAAAATGAGATAATCAATGAAGCATTTTGCAAATTTAAGGCCTCCTGAGATTATAGTTATATATTTGATTGGGACTTTAATAGTTAATCTGAACCCCTCATTTTCAGATGAGGAAACTAGGATTCAAGCAAATTAAGATATTTAGCCAAGAGCTCACTGATAGAAAGTATTAGAGATAAGATTTGAACTAAATCTTCAGATTCCAAAGTTGGTTCGACTTTCTACTGTACAACATTGTCTTTTCAGGATTAAAGGTGTGTTGGTTTTTGGTTTTTAATCTATAATGCCTAGCACAGTGCTAGCATATCTCCACAGGTGTTGAATAAACATTAGTTGATTGAGTTATAGTTCTCATTTAGTTGGCTTGCTTATAATAGGCTTTTATTTTATTTTATTTTTTGCAATAATAACTTTTAGTTTTCAACATTTATCTTTGCAAAACTTAGTGTCCCACATTTTTCTCCCTTTCTTCCATCTCCCTCCTCTTCTGAATAGCAAGTAATACCATATAGGTTAAACATGTGCAGTAGAATAAGCATTTTTAAGTGACTGATAATAATCTGTAAATATATTTATAATCTTGGGCAAATCACTTCCTCTTCCATGGGTCTCGGTTTTTTTTTTTTATCTGTAAAATAGAGATTGTACTTATGATTTTCAAGATGTTGATTTTTTCTAACTCTAAATTCTATTTTCCTTCCTACTATGAAGAGTGAAATTTAAATGTTAGTTGTTTTCTGTTCTCAACTAAAGTTTATATTCGTTGATGCTAAGCAACACTGCAGATGTGAAATAAGTTGTGACTTCTGCTACATAATAAATAGTAACAGCTGTGCAATTAAATAACAAACTTTGGTGGTAAAAATGAAGTCTAAATTAACTAAAAGAAAAGATATAATGTATTTAGGAAGTGTTACTAAATTCTAGCATGACTGCAAATTTTACACTTTGCACAGCTCAAGGCAATGATAATTTGCCTAGTGAGTAAATACATGTGCAGCCCTTAATATCACCTGTCTGGAGTATTGCTTGATTTTCGTCTTCCTAATGGATAACATGATTTAGAAAAAAAAAATCTTGAGAAATGAATGTTGTTTTTTCAGGTAAATTCTGTTGTGTTTTTTTCTCTTTCAGAAAGAAACATTGTTACATGTACACACACGCACACGCACACGCACACGCACACACACACACACACACACACATGTGTTGATCCCTACCCCCACCAAAAAGAATTTGTCTGGGAGTATGGTATATGAAACCACTATATATGTATGCTTACATACACATATTCTACATATATACACATATGTATATGTATGTATATATACATATATTTACAATGTATATGCACACATCTATTCAGCTAGGTATCAGGTAGATGGAGTGCCAGGCTTGGAGTCAGTTAAGACTCATTTTCCTGAGTTCAAATGTGGTTTCAGACACATACTAGCTATATAACCCTGGGCAAGTAATTTATACTATAATATATTTATATTATATATAAATCTTTATATAATATATTATATCATATCTTTATAATATAATCTTTATATTAATATATAAATCTTTATATTCCTCTGATATTTAAAATAAAGATGTAACCGGAATGACAAAGTATCTAAATAATGAATACTAAATCATCAGTAATCCATTTTCCCTTTGAGATACTGGATTGATGACCTTGAAGAAAGGAAAAGTAAAACTTTGTCATCTTCTTTTTCATGCAGCATCTTAGTAATGCCTGGGAATCTGTATCCTGTGGGAAGACAGAAGATCAAATGATGGCCTCTGATCAAGGACGGAAATATATAAATGCATTTTCTACCAGGACTCTGGTCATGTGAGACTCTTTCAGACAAGCATTATGGTTTTCAGAACACTTCAGAATGACGTGGGATTTACCATTCCTCTACATGAATCTCTTCATGAATGGGAGAAGGACCTATTTTTGTTGTGGTACAACAGTTGGGAGCAGCACCAAGTGCATCTTTAGTCACTGAGCATATTCTTGTTGGATTTCACCCAACTAAAATAATTTTTATATAAATGACAGTTCTACCTAAATTATTAGGTAATAAATTATAATCAGTTATTAAATATCTTAATGCAGAATTTTAAAAAATTTAAATGATTTCCCCCCTGTATTTTTGAAGATCCAACAGACCAGTATTGTTTTCCTGTGATGACTTGCTTTGGAATTTTGTATAAAGAACAGGTACTCAAACATTTCTCTTTCTAAATCACTAAACAGAATTCATTGATATGAGACAAATCAGTAAAAGCATTACTATTAATGTTAGTTTAATACCAAGGGAAAACTAGTCAAAACTGTAAACGCTCATGGTGACAAAGTTTGAAGTACTCTGATTTTGTTACTGTACTAAACCTTGTTTTGTGTGTTTTGTTTTTGGTTAGCTTGCTTTAAAAATTGTTACTGTATGAAACATAGTTTTATGAGAACAAATTATATTTTTATTCAATAATTTAATTTTGTAAATGCCAAATGGATAATGTGTTTTGCTGCTATGAACTTTTAGCATATAGACATGCTGCTAGTGTAAAGGAGGCAGTAGAGCTTAATTCAAAAAGGAAACAAACTTGGTTTTAGCTAATTGGCTTTGCCTTAGAATTTCTGACTTTTTTTTTTTTTTTTATCTGTAAAATAGAGATTGTACTTATGATTTTCAAGATGTTGATTTTTTCTAACTCTAAATTCTATTTTCCTTCCTACTATGAAGAGTGAAATTTAAATGTTAGTTGTTTTCTGTTCTCAACTAAAGTTTATATTCGTTGATGCTAAGCAACACTGCAGATGTGAAATAAGTTGTGACTTCTGCTACATAATAAATAGTAACAGCTGTGCAATTAAATAACAAACTTTGGTGGTAAAAATGAAGTCTAAATTAACTAAAAGAAAAGATATAATGTATTTAGGAAGTGTTACTAAATTCTAGCACGACTGCAAATTTTACACTTTGCACAGCTCAAGGCAATGATAATTTGCCTAGTGAGTAAATACATGTGCAGCCCTTAATATCACCTGTCTGGAGTATTGCTTGATTTTCATCTTCCTAATGGATAAAATGATTTAGAAAAAAAAAATCTTGAGAAATGAATGTTGTTTTTTCAGGTAAATTCTGTTGTGTTTTTTTCTCTTTCAGAAAGAAACATTGTTACATGTACACACACGCACACGCACACGCACATGCACACACACACACACACACACACACACACATGTGTTGATCCCTACCCCCACCAAAAAGAATTTGTCTGGGAGTATGGTATATGAAACCACTATATATGTATGCTTACATACACATATTCTACATATATACACATATGTATATGTATGTATATATACATATATTTACAATGTATATGCACACATCTATTCAGCTAGGTATCAGGTAGATGGAGTGCCAGGCTTGGAGTCAGTTAAGACTCATTTTCCTGAGTTCAAATGTGGTTTCAGACACATACTAGCTATATAACCCTGGGCAAGTAACTTATACTATAATATATTTATATTATATATAAATCTTTATATAATATATTATATCATATCTTTATAATATAATCTTTATATTAATATATAAATCTTTATATTCCTCTGATATTTAAAATAAAGATGTAACCGGAATGACAAAGTATCTAAATAATGAATACTAAATCATCAGTAATCCATTTTCCCTTTGAGATACTGGATTGATGACCTTGAAGAAAGGAAAAGTAAAACTTTGTCATCTTCTTTTTCATGCAGCATCTTAGTAATGCCTGGGAATCTGTATCCTGTGGGAAGACAGAAGATCAAATGATGGCCTCTGATCAAGGACGGAAATATATAAATGCATTTTCTACCAGGACTCTGGTCATGTGAGACTCTTTCAGACAAGCATTATGGTTTTCAGAACACTTCAGAATGACGTGGGATTTACCATTCCTCTACATGAATCTCTTCATGAATGGGAGAAGGACCTATTTTTGTTGTGGTACAACAGTTGGGAGCAGCACCAAGTGCATCTTTAGTCACTGAGCATATTCTTGTTGGATTTCACCCAACTAAAATAATTTTTATATAAATGACAGTTCTACCTAAATTATTAGGTAATAAATTATAATCAGTTATTAAATATCTTAATGCAGAATTTTAAAAAATTTAAATGATTTCCCCCCTGTATTTTTGAAGATCCAACAGACCAGTATTGTTTTCCTGTGATGACTTGCTTTGGAATTTTGTATAAAGAACAGGTACTCAAACATTTCTCTTTCTAAATCACTAAACAGAATTCATTGATATGAGACAAATCAGTAAAAGCATTACTATTAATGTTAGTTTAATACCAAGGGAAAACTAGTCAAAACTGTAAACGCTCATGGTGACAAAGTTTGAAGTACTCTGATTTTGTTACTGTACTAAACCTTGTTTTGTGTGTTTTGTTTTTGGTTAGCTTGCTTTAAAAATTGTTACTGTATGAAACATAGTTTTATGAGAACAAATTATATTTTTATTCAATAATTTAATTTTGTAAATGCCAAATGGATAATGTGTTTTGCTGCTATGAACTTTTAGCATATAGACATGCTGCTAGTGTAAAGGAGGCAGTAGAGCTTAATTCAAAAAGGAAACAAACTTGGTTTTAGCTAATTGGCTTTGCCTTAGAATTTCTGACTTTTTTTTTTATTTTTTATATATACATACTTATTTTCCTTTTGTAATGCATTGGGAGTTTTATTCTGGGAGATTCTATGTTCGTTTGGTTTTTTGTTGGTTTGAAAAGCATGTGTTGCACCTTCTTTTATTTTTGGGAGATCTCTGTGTTGTTCATGTTGTCTGTTCTGTTTTGGTCAGTAAATCAATTAATCAATAAGAATTTATTAATTACCTACTATATGCCAGGTGCTGTGCTAAGCACTGGAGATACAAAGAAAGGCAAAAACAAAAGAACCCAGGTCCCCTTTTCAAGGAAATCACATTCTAATGGGGAACACAATATGCAAACAGTTATAGTGACAGGAATAAATTGGAGATGATCAACAGAGGGAAGGTACTAGGATTAAGGGAGATGGGGAAAGGCTTCTTGTTTCATATTCCAGCTGATCATTCCTTAATTCAACTTTTATATATTTGATTGGTGATCCAATTGTTTAAAATTGTATGGTTCTGAGTATTGCCATACTTAGCTTTCACAGATCTGCAGCTATAGAGGTAGAACACTGATATTGATAGCTAAGCCTGACTTTGCTGCCTTAATAATATTTTGTGCAGGCTAATCTGCACTTAATTTTTGATATGACAATGTACTTAACTGCCTTGTAGAAAAATAAAGTTGTGTCCCTATTTTACTTATCTTTGATTTTTCTCTCAATTTCTTTCTTAGATAATATATAGTATAAGAGAACAGAATTGTTCTATAGTATTTCCTTTTTTAATAGAAGAGCTCAAAACTTTCTAAACAATTTGATAGTTTAACACTTGAGTGAGTTATGTGAAACTCAGGCTTCATCCTCATTTTAGAGAATGAGGAATCAAAGCATAGAGAAGTTAAATAATAGTTCACGAAAGAAAAATAGGCAAAAATCATGGACTATTAGAACTAAAAGAGACATTGGGGATCATTTGGCCCAACCTTCTCATTTTGTTATTGAGGAAACTGGGGCCTAGAGAGTGTAAATGACTGAAGTAGCCAATAATATAGCCCAGAAAGGTCATCACATCTGCCAACTGCCAAAATTATTATACCACACTTCCTAGGCCAAGTTTCTCAATATTCTCATCAATCATAATTTAAAGTTCACATATCCCACATTAAAATTTTCATAATGAATGATAATTAATATTTCTATATTTAGGGCATTTGTCACAGTTAACTAAAATGCCCTAAAATGATTATTTAACATACTTCAATTATTCCATCTGATATAATATTTTTAAAAACAATCCTGTTAATAGTATTTTAAAAATATTTTTGCATAAAAAGTACATTTTTCAAATTTCATATTAGTTCCTTCACTTCCAAAAATTAAGTAGCTCATACAGTGTTACTGATCAGTCAGATAATATGGAGTCAAAACCAGCCATTATTAAATATATTAAATAAATATATTAAAATTATATTCAACAATTATTAAAATAAATATAGGTGACAAGTCTGTTAGTACTTGACACTATGCAGAATAGAAATACTTATCCTTCCTCATGCTTGAAATTTAAATGTTTCTATACTGTGATTCTGTAAATCAACAGAAGTATGTTTTCATTGCACATAAAAATACAACATATAGATTCAAACTTACATGATGTACACATAGAAGAATATTGAACATCTGGGAAATGCATATTAAATTTCACTAGCCTTAATAATATTTTTTGTTCAACCTAATATTCTAAAATGGGTAAATATGTAATAAGATTAGTAAAATCAAAGTTGTAAACTCATCATAGATGATTATCTTTTCTGAATGGTTATTTGCAAGACTAAGCTGCACATAGGGGAATCTTAGGAATGTGGGATATTGATAGGACTCTAATTTATTCCCATGCCTTTAGTTAATTAAGACTACACTAAGTAGTAAGATAGATAGATAGATAAATATATTGTCATTCAATCATATTTTAGTCACATCTGACACTTTGTGACCCCATTTGGGATTTTTCTTGGCAAAAATCCTGGAATGGTTTGCCATTTCTTTCTCCAAGATAAATTAATAAAAGACCTTTTAGAAATAGGGTTCATAGCTTCCTTTGTAATTATATGGGTTTTGCACTTGAAGGATGCCTTAGAGACCTAGTACAATCCTGTAATTTAAAGGTAAGTAAATTAAATTCCAGAGATGTTGTCACTCAACATCTCCAAGCTGATGACACTCATAATTCCTTTCTTTTATTCTAGGATTCTTTGTATTATATCCACAAATCCAATTATTCCAATCTGTCCTAGTGATTAATAACTTTGGATGAAAAATAAGCACTAGGACATGGAATCTAAACTCAATTTTCATCACAACCAAGTAGAGGACATAAGTTTCATTAATAAGCATTAGTCAAAGATGTCAGATGGAGTGTACAAACTAAAACAATTAGAAGAAAAACAGTTAATCCAGTAAATTCTTTTATAGCAAGTTTCTCTGATAAAAGTGTTAGATCTAAGACATATAAGGAATCAATTGAAATTTTTAAGAACAAGATCTACTCTCCAATAGATAATTGACCAAAAGTTATTAACAGGAAGTTTTCTTTTTTCCCTTTAGTTTACATTTTTATATTCAAAATATATTCATAGTTTTCAACAATCACCCTTGCAAAACCATGCATTCCAAATTCCATGTGTTTCAAATTTTTTTCTCCCTCTCTTCCCTCCTCCCTTAGACAGCAAATAATCTAATAGATGTTAAACATGTATAATTCTTCTATACATATTTCCACAATTATGCTGCACAAGAAAAACCAGATCAAAAAGAAAAAAAATGAGAAAGAAAACAAAGCAACTGACCAACAAAAAAGGTGAAAATACTATATTGTGATCCATATTCAAACTCCACAGTCTTCTTTCTGAAGGCAGAGGGCTCTCTCCATCACAAGCGTATTGGAATTGACCGGATAAGATTTTTCAAAGAAAGAAATCCAAGCTCAACAACAATATGAATAATACTCCAAATCATTAATAATTAGATAAATTTGAATTAAAACATCTTTAATATTTTGCTATACACTTATTAGAATGACAAAATTATATTTTAAAAAACTGACATGTGGGAGGGGATACAGAAAAAGTAAAGATGAATACATTATTGACAGAGCTATCAATTTGTGCAGTTATTCTGGAAAAAAATTTTAAATTATGTCCCCAAATTAACTTAATTGTGCATATTGTTTGACCCAGTGATAGCACTATACGAAATGAAAGAAAGAAGAAAAAGATGCATGTGTAAAACTTGAAGTAAGTTGTGGCATTAGGGTGTTTTTTTTTGGTTGTTGTTGTTTATGGCAAAACCCAGAAACTATGGGAAGTTCTCTTCAACTGGGAAATGATTATACAAATTGACTATGAATAGAATGTGAATTTAGTAGAATATTATTATGCTATAAGAAATAACAAGCAGAACAGCTTCCGAGAAGCCTGAGAAGATTTGTATGAACTGATGTAAGAGTGAATTGAGAAAAACCAGGAGAATAATTTCCACAATAACAACATTGTAAAATCTTTGAAAAGCTGTTAATGAAACAATTAACCACAGTTTAATTAGACAAATGATGATGTACATTACTTATCTCCTGACAGAAAGGTGATAAATTCAAGGTGCAGACTGAAACATTGATCATTTGGGAGATGGCTTATATAAGAATTTGTTTTGCTTGATTATACATATTTATTACAAGAGTCCTCCCTCCTTTTAAAAAAAAATTTCAGTGCTGTAGTGGAAGAAAAAGAATAGAGAGAAAACAGAAAAGAAAATAGGCTTATTCAAGCATTTTAAAATATAGAAAATATCAGGAAGATCAGAAGGAATAATATATATACAGGATAATTTTGAAAGCTACATATTGAGCTGACTAAATATTTTAAAAGAAAGGCTTATTATATATAGTAGAGACCCTTAGTGTCATGTATAATTCTATTTTTCTGTTCTGCTAGGTATATGGAAATGACTAATTATTGTTTGTTAAATTCCAATAAAATATCAAAAAAAAATTAAAAATTAAAAGCCAGGATATTATTGATTTCTACTATTATTTCCACAGAACATATGAGCTTATGTCTCTGTAAAATATCACCAATATAGATAAGTGTAAGGTAAGAGGGAAAAGTCTCTTCTGCTGCAATATGTAAGCAAATATCATTAGGAATCATCCGTATTTATTATGAGAAACAGAGGAAGGTTTCCAGAGCCTTGGGAAGATAGATTCTCCATGAAGGGTTTATGGAATGACATTGACAAAAAACCTAGAGTGAAATAATGTGGAAGGCTTATGATATATCCAGTAATAGAGGAATTCTCATTATTAATGAAAGAAAATTCACCAAATCACTATAATATAAATATATTATATAAATATAAAATAATATAATATACATTATCCAAAAGAACTCAAACTTAATTTTGAATATGACCTTCACTAAATAATACTTCCAAAAAATATTTTTCTTCAGGAAACATCTGTGTAAAACAAGAAAGATACATGTCTTTTTTTTTCCTCTTCAATCCTCAATTAAGAAAAACAAAGCATTCATAGATTTAATGTGTTTTGCATACCTTTTTGCTCTTTTATCAAACATGGTTCCTAGCTCTGTATTTGTTATTCAGTCTTTGTTTACATATAACTAGAGTTCACTAATTTACCCTCTTTGGAAAAGGAGATTGGGAAAGTCAGCCTACTGAATTAGAGAATTAATTCAATTATAGAACTAATGAATTAATGGAATGGAGTCTGTGTGTGTGTGTGTGTGTATGTGTGTTTTACAAATAAAAAAGCAGTGCTGAAAAGGAAGTGAGAGGCAAATAATATACTGTATAACTTACAGAATCTTCTCAAGTGTTTTATTTCCCGGTAATAAGAATCAATTCTAGTGAGCATATGCTATTGTTTGAATGCGAAAACTAAAGAAGTATTTGAAAAAAAATTTGCCTATCTTTATTCTTAAATAGCAAAGTATTTGTCTTATTGAGACTATTAATTTGCTTAGCAAACTCTTATCTAGTTATAGTATAAAATTTAACTTTACTCAGTTGGTTTAAATTATTGTAATTTTGACTTACTGTATCAATTGATTGGGCTACAAATTTTGTAATTTTTTCCCCTCAAGGTAAAATAACTATCACTTCCATCAAACTAATTTGAAAATCACAACATTCTCTGCAAGAAAGCTTTATTTTAATTCCCCCAGTGTACAAATCTTTTGTTTAAGATTCATGACTTTGGAGAAAGTATTAGTATATTTAGGATAAAATTTAAAAGTCCTCCTGCAAAGAAAACATGTCTTTCAATTATGTAGGTTTTAGTGAAGAAAAGCTTTCAAAAAAAAATTAATAAGCAAGCAAACACTAGCAACAACAACAACCAAAAAAACCTAACTACTTTGTAAACCTTGGAGGACCTAACCATATAAGTGTGTGTGTTGTCATTGTCATCATCTTCCTCAACATCATCATCTCAATTTAATCTTAGCCTGGCATTGTACAGGTAATAATTCCTTTTTTTGATCTTATCCAAGATACAGAAAAATATTTCTTCTTCTTCTTCTTCTTCTTCTTCTTCTTCTTCTTCTTCTTCTTCTTCTTCTTCTTCTTCTTCTTCTTCTTCTTCTTCTTCTTCTTCTTCTTCTTCTTCTTCTTCTTCTTCTTCTTCTTCTCCTCTCTCTTTCTCTCTCTCTCTCCCCCTTCCCCCCCCTCTAATCAGGGAAGCCAGGATTAAGAATGATTACTAGAATAGAGGTTGGTTCACAATTTAAGTAAAAACAGCCCTAATTCAGACTATAAATACAATTATTTGATTGTTGGCTGTCCCATTAGAAGTCAGCCCCTGTTGTACAAGAACTCTCCATTTGCTTGTCTTTTTATTTCCCAGCACTTACTCCAGGGTATTCCAGGTCTTTCATAAATGCTTGTTAGCCTCTATAGCATATATCTCTCCACACCTCTCTCCAAGACAGCAATCAAGCTGATAAGGTTATACATGTATGATCATATTAAACATTTCCACATTAGTCATGTTGTGAAAAAATAATCAGAACAAAAGTAAAAAACCATAAGAAAAAAAAAACAATAACAAAAATTGAAAATAGTATGCTTCAATCTGCATTCAGACTCTATAATTATTTTTCTGGATGTGAATAACATCTTCCTACACACATACACATACATATACATCCATCCATCCATCCATATATCTATTATCTATCTATCTATCTATCTTTACCATATTTGTGATTTCATCAGTAGAAGGGAGCTTCAGGGGAGGAATCCGTCCTATCAATGCAGTTAGACTTTTTATCTGCAATTTCTCTTTTCCCCTGTAATTTCCCTTTTCCCATAGGGCACCATAAGGTTAAGAGACTTGCTCAGTTTCAACTGGTTAAACTTTTTATGTGGGAATGGGAGGATTTTAACTGAAACCTTGCTAATGGGGAAGGCAGCTTTCAAGCCCCTATGTCATTCTGTCTTTCTATATTCTTTCTGTCTTGATAGAACTTCATAAAGATATACTGAGGTATAGAATTCTGAACTTTATCAATTTATTAGCAGATGCACATTTATTAATAAAGTGTGTCAAATGGCTGCCTCTTTTAGGCCAGTGACTCAGAAGAGGAGATATAGCTCCTTTTTATTAGCACGGGACTAAGAACAGAACTGGGTGGTTTGGAAAATAATGCAATTGGTTATAATGCTGGTAGCACCATGGGGGTGAAGACAATACATTTGGTTGGAAATCGGAGATGAGGGGCTAGAAACAATTGGGAATGAGGGATTGCTCTTTTCTGGGATTAAGACAAATTTACCTGCAAGATTAGAGATAGTAGACCATACTTCTTTGAATAACAAACCAAGCATCCTTGAAAGATAACTTATTAGACCAAATTGTCTGGTGCCTACCTGCATCCTTCAGGAAAACTGATTTCTTTTTGAGCAAGAATAGATCAGTGATCAGCAGGAGAACTGAACTTCTAAATTTAGCATATAGCCAAAGAGACAAGGAAGTATGGCTTGAGTAATCATATAAAATGGAGCATTAATATAGACTAAGGTCAATTACAGAGTAGAATCTATTATACAATGAAACAGAATCCACTTAATTTCTTCAATTCTTTCATAGCTACAAAACACAACCAATAAACGAATCATCATTAATACTAAGGGCTAATCATTCTTATTTAAGCCTGTACTTGAATACTTTAAGTATCCATTGCTCTAGACTTGCTTATCAATGGTGCTAATCACAAGCTTGATGGATCTCACCGGACCATTTTTGTACTTATGAGCCTTACTGAACTACTAAACATACCATAATACTTAGGTGAAAGGGTTATTTATTCGTTTATTTATTTATTTATTTTGCTTTATTAAATTCTTGCTACCAATTAAATTTTCTTGTTGTCCAGTTTGTTTACTGACTTTGTTTTTCTAGTAGAAGATAGACTTCTTTCTCAAAGGTACACATTTTATGAGGAAATCCTCTTCTTTTTCTAGTGTTCAAAACTTTGAACTCAAGAATTCTTGAATTAGGAATTATCCCCAAGACTACTCCAAATCTAGGACTCCCTTGTCAGGCCCAACACAGAAATGTCTACTTTTGCTATGTGACTTTACAAGAAACCTCTCAATGCCCTAGTTCTTACCAGATTTTGACCTAGTAAAATCCCCCTGCAGGTTTCTGATTTCCTACTTGTGCTCAGAACTGGAAACAGAAAAGCAAAAGATGGCATGAAACTTGAAGTTTAGGAACTCCCCTTTTAATCTACTTGGGGAATTACATACAGATTGCCATGTGCTTTTGCCAAAAGTCCATATTACTTGTTACTTGGAGAAGGAAACCACATGCTCATAAGTTTTTCTCAGTTTAAGTGACAGTATAGATCTATGTTTGTTATGTCCTTCTGACACAAGTTAAATCAATTATTCATGGTAAAGATGGGGGAAGAAAGAAAAACCCTTCTTTTATTATATTCCAGAAATAGGCATAAAGAAGAAAGTAATAAGGTGTTTTGAATATGATGAGAGAAGGGTAAAAGTACACACCTTAAATCTATAAGGTGTAATTTTGTACTTACTATTTCTTTTTCTTAATGCTCACTAATACTAAACTCTAATTATATCTTCTAGAATTTTTCTGGAAATGGAATGAAACTCATTCATTTATATTTTTTAAAATGTATTCACTTTTCTTTCTTTCTTCTTTTGTCTTTTTTTGAAGATTAAGACATTGGCAATAAGATGATAGGTCCATAAGACCAAAGATTTAGACCTGGAAGGAACCTTAGAGACTGTCTAATCAGCCCTCCTTATTTCAATGATGAGAAAATTGAGGATCCCAGCAAGTAAGTGATTTGTCAAAGGTCAATGGGCTATAAGTGGCAAAGCCAGGTCCTCTGGCTTGAAATATAGAGGCTTTTTCATTGAATTATGTTATTTCCAATTCCTGTAGTTTTTCTCTCATTTTTCTTTATCTTTCAGATATCACTAACAGTTGCTCAACAATCAGAGATGCCAGTTCTCTCAGTAACTGAGGATGTAGTTCATCTGGACCATGTGACTTAAATTCATCAAGATTGCTTGGTATTCTAATATCCTTATTTTTCATAAGCATCAATTTTCTATTAGCCATTTTCATACTCTTATTCCCAATCCCAAGGTCATTATCCTTGGCAGAGAAAACAAGAAACCAAATGAGAATTGAATATCCCTGCCTAGTTTGTAATCATGATTGTCCCACTTGTACCCAAGCAGGGGGTGGGGGAAAGAGGTATTTGATTTCTTGTTAAATCTTCCCCTTTCTACCTAATTTAGATTAAAAACAAAACAACAAATCTATCCTTGTCCTTAACTTTCTTTGCCAATTTTAGTCTCTTCATCTTTAACATTCCTGACAATATTTTAGAGAACAGTGTCACGTTCTTATATTTATCCTGTTACTCACCCTTCCTTCAATTTTCTGTGAATATCTTTTGAAATTCTAAGTTGGTTGTTTCTTATAAATTCATGTCAGTCTCAAGGTATATACCATTCCCCCTACCCTTTATTGGGATTATTTTCATCTGTGTTTTCAAAATCTTATTGTTCAAAATTTCCAATCTTGGAATAATTTTTTATAGAATTTGAATCAATGCAATCTTACCAATCCTTTCTCTGAAACCTTTAAATGAATAAATCAGTCAATCAATCAGTAAGCATATGTTAAGTATAAACAATGTGCCATGCACTGTGTTATGTCCATTTTAATTATATTTGTAAGATACCCATTAGGCAAATAAGTTCTTATCATCCATTATTTAGTTCACTCCATTACCAGAAGTTTTTCATCTCTCTGTTGTAAGTTGTATTCCAAAATTCTAAAATCCATTCTAAGTCACCATTTGATTGATCAACTGTTTACTTACCAAATTAAAATCACCACCTTATTAGCCAGCTATTTTCTTATCAAATCCATTTTTCTCTTCTGTATCCATTAGCTTCAATGGATAGCCTTGTGAAAAATACAAAGTATGGTTTTCAGTTTCTGTCCAAGACTTCATAATCTTTAATAATACTATTTATGTTCCAGTATCATTGTTCCCTCAGAAGTGTAATCATCATAAATCTTTATGAATCTTGGATGGTCCTCTCATACATCCCAAGAAGACAAAAGACCTCTCTATTGTTGTTATCAGGCTGATAGATAGCTGATTCATTACACTGAAAAGGAATCACTAACCAACTTCCTATTCTTCTCTTAATACTTTGACCCATAATGGGTAATTCTTCACTTGGATGATTGTTCTTCATTATTTTTTGCTTTTCCAAAACATCCACTTCCCCTCTCCTCAGGAAGAGTCTCAATTTTGATGTTTATCTCCAAGTATATAGTTGTCCTATAGTCTTTCCTTTCTTCCTCTGTGTGACATCCTTTCATTCTCCAATCTCCTCATAAGGGCCATTCATGTTACATCATTAGCTTTTTGTTCTTCTATTGAAACTCATTTTTATGTTTTTCAAGGAATATTTCATTATCTCTGATAACTTGGACTATAAATGTATATTTCTTGAGTTCTTTTTTTTTTTATTGGGAAGGGATTGGCCTACAATGGGAAGATAATAATCATTTGGCTGTGGCAGAAATACAAACCTGGAACACCCAAGGCAGATGAGGCTTGCTTCTTAAGAACTTTTATAGTCTTTAACATCACTTTTTAAACAATTTCATAGCCATACCTAATTTCCTTTCAAAATAAAATAAAATGATTTAAAATTTTTAAATTTTTTTTTGTTTTTTAAAAATAAACTTCCTAATCATTTCACCAAGTTTTTCTTGCTAATGTTACTATTTTTTCTTGCTAACCTTGCCTTGCCATGTACCATCTACTTTCCATTTTGTTTTGATCTTCTTCAATTCCTTACTTCTTAATCTAACCCTTCATGAAAACTACAAAAGTAGGACCTAGAAAAAAAAAATCCTTCAAATTTTCCTCAATTGCTTTCAAGTTATCTAAATTTTTTCTCTTCAAATTCACATGTCAAGCTTCTCCAAATTATCTTCAAAATTCCATTCTCCTTTTTATTCAACTTAAGTCTTTTTTTCTTCTTCCACTTCTCCTCAGACTAAGTCTAAAAAATTTAGACCATTTTTGTAGCTCCAGATGACCATCAAAAGGTTGAACTTAGAGGGAAACAGATTTTGTTCAGTATTAGGAAGAACTTCTTAACAATCATAACTCTACAAATGTAGAATAGGCTACTGTGGTGTTTTTTTTTTTTTCTTTAAAATATAATGGTTCTCTCTGGGAGCAGGTTTCTTGGGGAGGTTTTCTGGAGGCAGCCTTAGTTTCAGTTAAAAGTAATAATCACCTCAAATGCAGCCAAGGATTAAAGTACAGTCTTTTACTTTTTCTTCCAAAATCTTATCTCCTTCATTTGGGGCTCAGCTAGTTTTCTAGAGGCCTTCCCTCTCCTTGGTTCTAAGAGCTCTTGCTGCTAGTCCTTTGCCTCTGCTTCCTTCAGCCTCCAGCCAGCACATAGGTGGAAGATGGAATGAATCTGTCTTGCCTCCGAGAGAGGGCTTCTGCTGAACTCACTTGATGCTCCCCTCTCAATCTTTTCAGCTGAAATCTCTTGACTGGCTCACTGAAGCTCTATTTATGCTCCTTCTCGGAGAGTAGGATCCGAGAGTGGGATTATGGGTTTCCTCCCAGAGTGCTCTCTGGCCCTAAGAGCTTCTGTAAAGGTGTGAACACAAGCATTGTTTCTATCAGTATTAGCAACTTATCACCTTGTAAGGATTTGCTCTAAGGTGTGAACCAATAAGCATAATATCAATTCCATTGAGTTAACACTAGGATTCTAACATCTCCCTTGAATTATCACCTTGTTTCAAGTTGAGTTAACTTTAGGATTCTAACAGGCTACCTTGGGAGCCATTTGTCAGGAATGATGTGAAGAGAATTCATGTTTTAGCTATGAACTCAACTAGATGATTTATAATGTCTCTTTCAACTCAGAGATTCTACATTCTGTAATTTATTTTTTAAACAGTAATATTCAAATGAATTTCTATGGGTTTTCTTTTAATAACTCAAAATCAAGAATCAATTATATAATTTTACTTGTATAAATAGAGCCTTATCATAAGTTAAATAATTGATAAGTTATAGTCATATTACTGTTTAGAACTTGTAAAGTATTTTCTTAGTTTTTAGATCTATAAAGAGTACTGATTCAGAGTCAAATGAAAAAATGAGATAAAATTTCTAAAGAATTTTGCAAAGTTTAAAGTGATACATAAGTGTTTATTATTATTACTAGTTGTTAGATGACTTAAGTTCTTCAACAAGTCATTTAACCTTCTTAGGACTCATCTCATTTTATTTTGAAAACAACCCTAGAATATAGAAGCTATTTTGAGGCTAAGAAAGGAAAAATAATATGCTTAGGGTCATATACTTGTAAGTTTCTAAAGCTGGATTTGAATTTGGGTCTTCCTGACTCCAGATGCCATTCCCTGTGAACCTCCTAGCTATCAGGTATAAATTAGATTAGATTGCTTCCCAAGTTCCTTTCTACCTCCGAGTTTTTGTGATTTGGAATCTGTGATTATTTTAACATATTTCTGATTACCTGTTTTTTTTTTCATTATGTCTGAATTTTCTCTTTTCTATTCCAAGCCCAGTAAAGACACCTCTGAACTTAGGCTCCTGTGGCAGAGAAGTGAATGACATGAAGAGAATGAATGCTTGGAGCTATGAATATCTCAAGGAGATGGCAATGATCAGTGTGGTAGAGAGCATAGAGTCAGTTAGCTCAGAGCTTTGAGCTAACAACTAAGATATTTAGATATTTTAAAGAAAGAGGAAACAAGACAATATAATAGTTCCCCTTTGGGACAGATTGAGTCGTTGATCTGAGTACCCAGGGGACAGTCGAGGTTTTTTTGGTAATGACTCTGACCATCTTTCCCATAATCCTCTAATATCACATAAATTATTATTTTTCAATTTTTATTCAACTTAAGTCTTTTTTTCTTCTTCCACTTCTCCTCAGACTAAGTCTAAAAAATTTAGACCATTTTTGTAGCTCCAGATGACCATCAAAAGGTTGAACTTAGAGGGAAACAGATTTTGTTCAGTATTAGGAAGAACTTCTTAACAATCATAACTCTACAAATGTAGAATAGGCTACTGTGGTGTTTTTTTTCTTTAAAATATAATGGTTCTCTCTGGGAGCAGGTTTCTTGGGGAGGTTTTCTGGAGGCAGCCTTAGTTTCAGTTAAAAGTAATAATCACCTCAAATGCAGCCAAGGATTAAAGTACAGTCTTTTACTGTTTCTTCCAAAATCTTATCTCCTTCATTTGGGGCTCAGCTAGTTTTCTAGAGGCCTTCCCTCTCCTTGGTTCTAAGAGCTCTTGCTGCTAGTCCTTTGCCTCTGCTTCCTTCAGCCTCCAGCCAGCACATAGGTGGAAGATGGAATGAATCTGTCTTGCCTCCGAGAGAGGGCTTCTGCTGAACTCACTTGATGCTCCCCTCTCAATCTTTTCAGCTGAAATCTCTTGACTGGCTCACTGAAGCTCTATTTATGCTCCTTCTCGGAGAGTAGGATCCGAGAGTGGGATTATGGGTTTCCTCCCAGAGTGCTCTCTGGCCCTAAGAGCTTCTGTAAAGGTGTGAACACAAGCATTGTTTCTATCAGTATTAGCAACTTATCACCTTGTAAGGATTTGCTCTAAGGTGTGAACCAATAAGCATAATATCAATTCCATTGAGTTAACACTAGGATTCTAACATCTCCCTTGAATTATCACCTTGTTTCAAGTTGAGTTAACTTTAGGATTCTAACAGGCTACCTTGGGAGCCATTTGTCAGGAATGATGTGAAGAGAATTCATGTTTTAGCTATGAACTCAACTAGATGATTTATAATGTCTCTTTCAACTCAGAGATTCTACATTCTGTAATTTATTTTTTAAACAGTAATATTCAAATGAATTTCTATGGGTTTTCTTTTAATAACTCAAAATCAAGAATCAATTATATAATTTTACTTGTATAAATAGAGCCTTATCATAAGTTAAATAATTGATAAGTTATAGTCATATTACTGTTTAGAACTTGTAAAGTATTTTCTTAGTTTTTAGATCTATAAAGAGTACTGATTCAGAGTCAAATGAAAAAATGAGATAAAATTTCTAAAGAATTTTGCGAAGTTTAAAGTGATACATAAGTGTTTATTATTATTACTAGTTGTTAGATGACTTAAGTTCTTCAACAAGTCATTTAACCTTCTTAGGACTCATCTCATTTTATTTTGAAAACAACCCTAGAATATAGAAGCTATTTTGAGGCTAAGAAAGGAAAAGTAATATGCTTAGGGTCATATACTTGTAAGTTTCTAAAGCTGGATTTGAATTTGGGTCTTCCTGACTCCAGATGCCATTCCCTGTGAACCTCCTAGCTATCAGGTATAAATTAGATTAGATTGCTTCCCAAGTTCCTTTCTACCTCCAAGTTTTTGTGATTTGGAATCTGTGATTATTTTAACATATTTCTGATTACCTGTTTTTTTTTTTTCATTATGTCTGAATTTTCTCTTTTCTATTCCAAGCCCAGTAAAGACACCTCTGAACTTAGGCTCCTGTGGCAGAGAAGTGAATGACATGAAGAGAATGAATGCTTGGAGCTATGAATATCTCAAGGAGATGGCAATGATCAGTGTGGTAGAGAGCATAGAGTCAGTTAGCTCAGAGCTTTGAGCTAACAACTAAGATATTTAGATATTTTAAAGAAAGAGGAAACAAGACAATATAATAGTTCCCCTTTGGGACAGATTGAGTCGTTGATCTGAGTACCCAGGGGACAGTCGAGGTTTTTTTGGTAATGACTCTGACCATCTTTCCCATAATCCTCTAATATCACATAAATTATTATTTTTCAATTTTTATTTTCCCCAGTTACATGTAGAAGCAGCATTTTTTTGGTTATACATGTACATTTATTTGTTTACATATTTCCTTATGAATCATATTGGGAGAAAAAATTAGAACAAAAGAAAAAACAAAAGGGAAAATATAAAAGAAAAAGAAAAAAGTGAACATAGTATGTATCAATTTGCATTCAGTCTCTGTTGTTAGTTCTTTGTATTTGGATGGCATTTTCCAACTGAAGTTTATTGGGATTGCCTTGGCTCACTGAATCACTGAGAAGAAGCAAGTTTGTCATAGTTGATCAATGCACAATCTTGCTATTCCTGTGTTCAATATTTTCCTGGTTCTACTTATTTTGCTCAGTATTAGTTTATGTGAATATTTCCAGATCTTTCTAAAATCAACCTGTTTATCATTTTTTTATAGAACAATAATATTCCATTACTTTCAAATACCATAACTTATCAAGCCATTCCCCAGTTGATGGGCATCTACTCATTTTCTAATTCTTTGCCACCATAAAAAGAGAGCTGTTACAAATATTTTTGCATATGTAAGTCCTTTTCCCATTTTTATGACTTTTTGGGGATATAGATCCAGTGGTGGCACTTCTGGGTCAAAGGATATGCATAGTTTTATAGGCTTTGGGGCATAGTTCCAAAATGCTCTCCAGAATGTTGAATCATTTCACAACTCCACCAACAATGTATTAGTATCCCACTTTTCCCATATCTCTTCCAACATTTTTCATTATCTTTTTCTCTCTTAGCCAATCTGAGAGGTGTGAAGTGGTATCTGGAGTTATTTTAATTTATATTTCTATAACCAATAGTGATTTAGAGCATTTTTTCAATAGAAATATAGATGGTTTTCATGTCTTCATCTGAAAATTGTTCCTATCCTTTGACTATTTATCAATTAAAATGACTTGTATTCTTATAAATTTGACATAGTTCTTTATATATTTTAGAAATGAAGTCTTTATCAGAAACACTGGTTATAAATTTTCCCCCAGGTTTCTGCTTTCTTTCTAATTTTATTGGGTTTTCTGTGCAAAACCTTTTTAATTTAATGTAATCAGAGTTGACCAAAATGTCCCAAAATGAAACCATTCATAACCTTCACTGAAAAACCAGTCTCTGTTTCTGAATTTTTGCTCATGGTGCCACGATCTTCCCTATAAGTCATGCCAGAAACTTCTCAGAGTTTGATAATATCTGACATCTATATAATAAGCTTAATTATCTTTAAACTTCAAGAACATAAACATTGTACTGTTTTGGGACACATTATACAGAATTTTTAAAATACATATTGCAAAACAACCCTATGAGGTAGATACTACAAATATTACTATCCTTGAGTAACTTTTCTGTAACCACACATATAATAATTGTCATGAGCTGGATTTGAGTTCTGGTTTCTGCTGATGCTAAGTTCAGAACTTTCAAAAAATTACTGAGGTTTTCTATTTTTACATCATAATCATTTCTCAGTATATTTCAGAACTATACCCATCAACATTCCCTATAGCCATAAATTTTCTATTGTAAGAAAGAAAAAAATGCTTTCCCTTGTCTAATCATCAAGGCTCCAACATTCTAACTTTGAAGGATCTCTATGACTCAAATTATGTTTTTAGCCTTCTCTTCTATATCATTGATTATAGAACTTCTTCATTCCATTTATACAATAACAACAAAGTTGTTTAAAAAACAAAATAAAACAGAACATTAAAAAATTCTTAAAGTCTCTGACCAACATAGTAACCAATCATGATTTTTAAAAGACTCATTATAAATCATATTATCCATCTCCTGACATAGAAGTGAGGAACTCAGAGTGCATAATGAGACATTTTTGGTACATGATCAGGACTCATTTTACTTCATAATGTACATATATTATAAGAGCAGTTTTTCCCCCAGTAGTGAAAGGACATGAGAAAAGAAAATAAATGTTTGTTAATTAAAAAAATTAACTTAAAAATCAAACTCTTTTCTATCCAGATTAATTTGAACTTCAGACTTTGTTTGCATATTCTTGCCTCTTTTATGAGGCTTTTCCTGATGCCCCTCTAAATACCTTTTCCCCTATCTTCAACGAAACTTGATCACAATAGTTCTTCAATAAATTCAAACTTCCCCCATTCCTAATTTTGTCTCTAATTTTAAAAACCCTTCACTAGACCTTACTCTCCTCTTAAACTACTGCTCTACATCTTCCTCCTCTTCTCCCTACCCTTTGGCCAATTCTTATATTTCTACTCTTCTTATTTCTACACTTATATTTCTATTCTTCTTAATCTCTTGAAATCTGCCTTCTCATTTTATCATTCTACCAAAATTGCTGTCTCCAAAGCTTTCAATGATCTACTAATTGCCAAATCTGATACTGCTTTCTTGATCTTCATCTTCCTGGACCTCTCTGCTTTACTTGATACTGATGACCAACCTCTTTTCCTGGATACTTTCCTCTCTTTCAGTGAAGATGATCTATGTCTTTCTTGGTTCTCTACCTACTTGTTCAAAAACTCTTCCTATCGTTTAGTTTTTTTTTTTCATTTCCTTGACTGGATTATCATGAATATCATGCCACTTAATGGTGATTGCATGATAGGATTTTGTCTTTGGTTTTCCTTATTCTCTACAATCTGTCTTGGTGAACTCATCAGTGTACATGAATATATCATCTTTCTGTACATGGCTCACAGATTTGAGCTCCAGTCCTATATCACTAACTACATGTTGGACATTTTTTTTATTGAAGCTTTTTTATTAAAAACATATGCAAGGATGATTTTCCACCATTGACCCTTACAAACCCTTGTGTTCTAATTTTCCCCTCTTCCCCTCACCCCCTCTCCTAGATGACAAATAATCCAATATATGTTAAACATGGTAAAAATATATGTAAATCTAACATAGGCATATGTATTTATACAATTGTCTTGCTGCACAAGAAGAATCACATCAAAAAGGAAAAAAATGAGAAAGAAAATAAAATTCAAGCAAACAACAATAAAAGAAGTAAAAATGCTATATTGTGATCCACATTCAATTCCCACAGTGCTCTCTCTGGGTGTAGATGGCTCTCATCATTACAAGATCATTGTAACTGACCTGAATCGTCATATTGTTGAGAGGAGCCATATCAATCAGGATTGATCATTGTATAATCTTGCTGTTGCCATGTACAATGAAATTCTGGTTCTGCTCATTTCACTTATCATCAGTTCATGTAACTCTCCAGACCACGCTATAAAATATCCTGCTGATCATTTCTTATAGAACAATAATATTCTGTAACATTCATATATCATTACTTACTCAGCCATTCTCCAACTGATAGGCATCCACTCAGTTTCCAGTCTCTTGCCACTACAAAAAGGGCTACCACAAACGTTTTTACACATGTAGGTTCCTTTCCCTCCTTTAAGATGCCTTTTGGATATAAGCTCAGTATAAACACTGCTGGATCAAAGGGTATGCACAGTTTGATTGCCCTTTGGGCATAGTTCCAAACTGCTTTCCAGAATGGTTGGATCAGTACACAGTTCTACCAAAAATGTATTAGTGTCCCAGTTTCCCCTCATTCCCTCCAACATTCATCATTATCTTTTCCTATCATCTAGGCACCTATAATCTAAGGTGTGTAGTGATATCTCAGAGCTGTCTTCATTTGCATTTCAACAGTGATTTAGAGCACCTTTTCATATGACTAGAAATGATTTCAATTTCTTCATTTGAAAATTGTCTATTTATATCCTTTGATCATTTATCGATTGAAGAATAACTTGAATTCTTATTAATTTGAGTCAATTCTCTATTTTAGAAATGAGATCTTTATCAGTACACTTAAATGTAAAAATGTTTTCCCAATTTATTGCTTCATATTAGACATTTTGAATTAGACATTCCAAAGACATGTCAAACTCAATATATACAAAACAGAACTTATTCTTTCCCATAAACCTTTATCTCTACCAAACTTCCTAATTTCTGTAGAGGATACCACCATTCTCCCAGCCTTTCATGTTTATAACTTTTATGTTATCTTCAATTTCTCACTCACTCAATTTCACTTATCAAATCAGATGCCAACTCTTATTTCTAGCTACATATTTCTCGCATTCATCCTCTTTTCCAAATTCATACCACTTCAGTTCTGACTGTCATTCCCTTTTGTCTAGATTGTTGCAATGGCATCCTACTACTTTCCCTATCTAAATTCTTTCCCCATTGCAATTCTTCCACACAACTGACAAAATACTTTTTCTCAAATGCAGACCTAATAATGTTGGTTGGTTGATTGTTGTCCTTCATTCTGAAAGAGGACTAAAATGACATTACTATGTTGGAGACAAGGTATAGTGTGTCCAACTGTGGCCAATCAGACCAATATGACCTCGAAGGTAGCTCAGGAACAAATTGTCTATATTAATATTTGAAATTCTTCAGATCTAATCATGTTAACTATTATACTCAATAAACAGCGATGGGGAAGTAGCATAGTACAATGGAAAGATATATAGTCAAAAGACCTATATTTGAATTCTATCTTACCACTTACTGCCTAGATCACCTTAGCCAAAGTTACTTTGGGCCTCAGTTACTTTGTTTATAAAATGAAAGGTTTACTAGACCTTAAAATATGAGTCTATGAGTGTGTTTTTTTATACCCTTTTGCAACCTGTACCTATCTTTTCAATTTCAGTATATCTTACTCCCCTTCCTGCATTCAAACTGGCTTTCTTTCACACATAGTACTTCATCTCATGTAGCAGTGCCTTTGTATTGGCCAGTTTCTCATTTGTGGATTGCATTTCTTCACCAACTCTGTTTCAAAGAATTCCTCACTTTCTTCAAGAAGCATATATATGAAAACCTTCACCTATCAACTGCTAGTGCCCACTTTCTTTTATTACCTTGTATTTAACCATCTTATTGGTATTTCAATTTATTTCAAATATATGCATCTATAACATATACCTACAATATTTTTAATATATACGTGTAATGTATATAACATATGACTAAAGATATTTATACATGTGCATATGTATATATGTATGTGTATATATACATGCATATATATGTGTGTGTGTGCATACACACACACACAATTGTCTCCCTCAGTAGGATGTGAACTCCTTCTGAGTAAGGATTGCTATTTTTAGTCAACAAGCATTTGTTAAGGGCATTTTGTTGATTTCTGGGAACACAAGAAAGGCTAATTTTTGCTTTTGAGTAGTAATATTTCAATTCAAGGAGACAACGTGCAAATAACTAGATATACAAGACACAATCAGTTTTCATCATTCATGGTGGTTATGTTCTATAAAGTCAGTATATTAAGTAAGTTTATAAGTAGCCAGTATAAAGTAACAATAGCAGGAAGGAAGATTACAAAGGGAAATCTAGAAGTTATATAGATAGATAGATAGATCATCCAAAAGATCAAAGGAGTATAATTTACAAATTGTATCATATATTAACCAAAAATCACATCCTGATAGAATGTGCAGAATCAGAGGTCCATACTACTCAAGTGCTATTCAGGTAACTCATTCCTCCCCATCCTCCTCTTCATGCTATCCTATCTCATTTTTTGTGCCTACTCCTCTTTCCATACTCCCTCCCTTGCTATTTATCACTATACTTTTTGTGCTATTCTTCTTGCTACCACGTTGATCTTTCCCAGAGTGTATCCAAAAAATTAGGTGTGTGTGATCCATTTCATAAAATCACAAATTAATAATCCAGTCAAACAACTTCTGGTTGATAGAATAAAAGCTTTTTGAGGGCAAGGGTAGTTTTATTTATTATTATTATTTTTTTTTTGGAATTTCATTCTCACTATCTTAAATGACTGTCTAGTAATCATGGAGATGAAGATTAGACATGCTATTCTATCAACATAAAAAATTCCCAGAAAAGAAAACCTTCATCACCAACATAGATGGAAAATGTCAGTCTCTTTTTTTCCTTTTAAATTTATTATTTAGTTATTTTTTTACATTTAAAAAATTTTGAGTCCTGAATTCTCTTCTTACCTCTCATCCCTCCCCCACTCATTAAAAAGAAAAGAAGTGTGATACCAATTATACATGGGAAATCAGAGAAAACAATATTTCCTTATTGGCCATGTTGCAGAAAAAGTGAGTCAAAGAACAAATCATAGAAACAATCTATTTCTGAGAGGGGAAAGTTGAAACACATTAGTATAGTTTTACTGTTTCCTTCTGCAACTAACAACTTTTCCTTTAAGAATTTGGACACTATATCATTTAATGCATTTATGTTTAGTATTGACATTATTTCATTGTTTGTGGTACCTTTTTAGCAAGATATAATTTTTCTGCTTATCTCTCTTAATTAGATCTGTTTCTGCTTTGTGTTATATGAGATATGTTTGCTACCCTTTCCTTTTTTAAAACCTTGGATGAAGCATAATAGATCTTGCTCCAGCCTCTTATTTTTACTCTCTGTGTATTTCTCTGTTTCTTGCAAACAGCATATTGCTAGATTCTGATTTCTAATCCATTCTGCTATCTGCTTCTATTTCATAGCTGACTTTATTCCCTTCACATTCACAATTATGATTACTAACTTTGTATTTCCTTCTATCTGACTTGTCCGGTTTCCCTTTTCTTTTTCTTTTTACCTAATCCTCCTCAAGTCTGTTTTGCTTCTGAACTTTGCCTTCTTTTATCTGCCCTCCCTTTTATTAGCTCCCCCTCTTTTCTTCTACACTTCCCTTCTTACTGTTGATGTAATATAGCTTCTGGGGAGAAAGCAATGATTTTGAGGTCCCTGACCTTGGAGTGCTATTGCTCTAACAATCTGTCTGTCAATGAATGTAAAGGTCTTCTGGCCTATGATTAATGATCCTGAGATTCTAACCTTAGAGTGCTACTGTTCTAACAATCCCTCTATCAATGATTCTAATGTCTTCTGGCCTTAGAATAGTCCTACAAACACTACTGATTGACAGACAGATAATCTGTTGGTCAGTGATAACCAAGTTCCTGAGATAATAGTGAAAAAGACCACCCCTGCAACTTACCTGAAAGCCATAAAATTAGCAAATAAGAAACATGAAGATCTGATCCAATTCTGTCCTATAAATCTATCTCTTTTTCTTCATTCCTTGCTTCATTCCTTCATTCTTTTCTGGAGCTTAGCCCACTTCAATTGGCATTACAATTCCAATAAACTTTGTCTCTTGACTAAGAAATTCTTTTGAGATACCTAAT